>NC_052944.1:66862867-67072867 GCF_013358895.1 Oreochromis aureus
GACCAGAACCTCACTGACTTTTGATAACACACACAAACAAGCAAACAAATGGCAGGTAAGGATGGTTACCATAATAGTCATTTAGACCTGTGTGTGTCAATTTGTGCATTATGCCCAAACTTCCAGGGTATGTAATCATTTGATTGGGGTCATTTGGGTATTTTCTGATGTCATTATGATTTAAAAAGGGCAAACATAACCACGTTTGAAATAAAAGATTTTGTATTTTCTCTCATATTCTCTGAAAAAGTAGGTTGAGGATTTATATCAGTATCCAAACAGCCAGTCACCTGACAGTAATACATTCGTTATTCCAGATAATATTCCAGATAATTCTTGTGACCCTCAAGAAAATATTGGGAATACCGACACCAAAGAGGATGTTTCTTCTCCAGATTCAAAGTTCAATATTCAGAAAATTACAGAAAATGAAGTAGAAAATATAATCTCTAAATTAAGAAGTTCTAAAGCAAGGGATGAGTTTGGATTTGATACCAATTTATTGAAGCATTATAAATCTTGTCTTTTGGTGCCTGTGACCCATCTTATTAATTTATCAATCATGCAGGCAGTCGTTCCTCTGAGTTGGAAGGTGGCAAAAGTTACACCAATTTATAAATTGGGTGATAAAACAGACCCTGCTAATTATCGACCTATTAGCATACTCCCTATCTTTTCAAAGATAGCAGAAAAGTGGGTTGCTAATTCTATCATCAAACATCTTAATGACTCCAATCCGGGTTTGCACCCTATGCAATTTGGATTTCGCACTCTTCATTCAACTGAAACAGCTGTCTGTGTTTTTGTTGAGAGAGTGAAATCTTACTTAGACAAGAGCAGTTATGTTGCGGCTGTTTTTCTTGATTTCAAGCGTGCGTTTGACACTGTGAATCATCTTAAGCTCTTGTCTAGACTGTCGACATTTAACTTTAGTAATCACACTGTTAAATGGATGCAGTCTTATCTATCAGATAGAAAACAATGCGTGCAAATAAAGAATAGCAAGTCACCCTATCTTTACTGTACGCAAGGTGTCCCCCAGGGTTCAATTCTAGGCCCCCTGTTATTTTCACTTTATGTAAATGACTTGTCTAATGTGTGCAAAAATGTGGACACGATTATGTATGCTGATGATACAGTAATTTTTACACAAGCCAAAACTGCTGATGATGCAGCCCATCAGCTTTCATTGACATTACATGATTTACAAAAATGGCTGAATGACTCATGCCTGTGCCTTAATTATATAAAGACCGTATCAATGTTTTTTAGTAAACCTAAAACAACCATGGCTGCAGTAAAAGTTTGCTTGGGTGCACAAGAATTAATTAATGTTGAGGAATTTAAGTATTTGGGAGTGCTACTAGACTCTAAATTATCCTTTAAAAACATATTAAAAAAGTAGTGAAAACTGTAAATGCTAATATAGAGAACTTTAGACATATCCGCACATCATTAACAGACACAGCAGCGATTACATTCCTGCATTCTATGATACTGGCTCATATTGAATATTATATTACAAGTTGGTCCTACAGGGAGTGCAGAATTATTAGGCAAATGAATATTTTGTCCACATCATCCTCTTCATGCATGTTGTCTTACTCCAAGCTGTATAGGCTCGAAAGCCTACTACCAATTAAGCATATTAGGTGATGTGCATCTCTGTAATGAGAAGGGGTGTGGTCTAATGACATCAACACCCTATATCAGGTGTGCATAATTATTAGGCAACTTCCTTTCCTTTGGCAAAATGGGTCAAAAGAAGGACTTGACAGGCTCAGAAAAGTCAAAAATAGTGAGATATCTTGCAGAGGGATGCAGCAGTCTTAAAATTGCAAAGCTTCTGAAGCGTGATCATCGAACAATCAAGCGTTTCATTCAAAATAGTCAACAGGGTCGCAAGAAGCGTGTGGAAAACCAAGGCGCAAAATAACTGCCCATGAACTGAGAAAAGTCAAGCGTGCAGCTGCCAAGATGCCACTTGCCACCAGTTTGGCCATATTTCAGAGCTGCAACATCACTGGAGTGCCCAAAAGCACAAGGTGTGCAATACTCAGAGACATGGCCAAGGTAAGAAAGGCTGAAAGACGACCACCACTGAACAAGACACACAAGCTGAAACGTCAAGACTGGGCCAAGAAATATCTCAAGACTGATTTTTCTAAGGTTTTATGGACTGATGAAATGAGAGTGAGTCTTGATGGGCCAGATGGATGGGCCCGTGGCTGGACTGGTAAAGGGCAGAGAGCTCCAGTCCGGCTCAGACGCCAGCAAGGTGGAGGTGGAGTACTGGTTTGGGCTGGAATCATCAAAGATGAGCTTGTGGGGCCTTTTCGGGTTGAGGATGGAGTCAAGCTCAACTCCCAGTCCTACTGCCAGTTTCTGGAAGACACCTTCTTCAAGCAGTGGTACAGGAAGAAGTCTGCATCCTTCAAGAAAAACATGATTTTCATGCAGGACAATGCTCCATCACACGCGTCCAAGTACTCCACAGCGTGGCTGGCAAGAAAGGGTATAAAGAAGAAAAACTAATGACATGGCCTCCTTGTTCACCTGATCTGAACCCCATTGAGAACCTGTGGTCCATCGTCAAATGTGAGATTTACAAGGAGGAAAACGGTACACCTCTCTGAACAGTGTCTGGGAGGCTGTGGTTGCTGCTGCACGCAATGTTGATGGTGAACAGATCAAAACACTGACAGGATCCATGGATGGCAGGCTTTTGAGTGTCCTTGCAAAGAAAGGTGGCTATATTGGTCGCTGATTTGTTTTTGTTTTGTTTTTGAATGTCAGAAATGTATATTTGTGAATGTGGAGATGTTATATTGGTTTCACTGGTAAAATAAATAATTGAAATGGGTATATATTTGTTTTTGTTAAGTTGCCTAATAATTATGCACAGTAATAGTCACCTGCACACACAGATATCCCCCTAAAATAGGTCAAACTAAAACAAACTAAAACTACTTCCAAAAACATTCAGCTTTGATATTAATGAGTTTTTGGGTTCATTGAGAACATGGTTGTTGTTCAATAATAAAATTATTCCTCAAAAATACAACTCTATGTCCACCCCAGTAAAATGCACCCTAAGTCTTGTGATTTACCAGAGTCTGTGCAGGCTTGTCCATACCTCTTCCCTTCTTGTATGTATGTTTTAGTCCTTAGGTAGAGCAGGTTGAGCAGGAGGAGTGGAACATCATAGTTAATAATAACTGAGTTCAATTTGGTTATGATGAAATCTTAGAGGGTTTAAACATGTTTAACTTTGTTTTAAATCTTGTGAGTAGCCGTGTGTGCGCCACTGTCTGTGCTGCTGCTGGAGACTGTTTCCTGTGTGAGACTCTGTAGTTTTCTCTGGTCCCTCCCAATCAGACCAGGAGTGACATGTTTAGCCGCATGTTCTCCTTAAATTGCTGGCTGTCTGAGTGGTGTCCCAGAAACGATGTGGGCTTCAAAGATAATTGGCAAACCTTCTGGAGGAAACCTGGTCTTGTTAGGAGAGACGGCATCCATCCCACTTTGGATGGAGCAGCTCTCATTTCTAGAAATATGGACCAATTTATTAAACCCCCAAAATATGACTATCCAGAGTTGGGACCAGGAAGCAGAGTTGCAGTCTTACACGCCTCTCTGCAGCTTCTCTCCTCCTGCTACCCCCAAAACCCATCTCCATTGAGACTGTGTCAGCTCCCAAAAAGACAAAAAACAAACTAAAACCAGCAATAAACAACTTAAACATAAAAATCACAAAGAAAGAACAATACAGTATCCACATCTGAACCAAAGAGTAAAACAGTGAAATGTGGATTATTAAATATTAGATCTCTCTCCTCCAAGTCTCTGTTAGTACATGACTTAATAATTGATCAACAAATCGATTTACTCTGCCTTACAGAAACTTGGTTGCAGCAGGATGATTATGTTAGTTTAAATGAATCAACTCCCCGAGTCATTCTAACTACCAGAAACCTCGAAGCACAGGCCGAGGGGCGGTGTGGCAGCAATTTTTCACACCAGTCTATTAATTAACGAAAGACCAAGACAGACTTTTAATTCATTTGAAAGCCTGATGCTTAGCCTTGTCCAACCCAGCTGTAAAACTCAGAAACCAGTCTTACTTGTTATTATCTATCTTCCACCTGGGCCTTACACAGAGTTTCTCTCTGATTTCTCAGACTTTTATCTGATTTAGTGCTCAGCTCAGATAAAATAATTATTGTGGGTGATTTTAACATCCATGTAGATGCTAAAAATGACAGCCTCAACATCGCATTTAATCTGTTATTAGACTCAATTGGCTTCTCTCAAAATGTAAAAGAACCCACCCACCACTTTAATCACACTCTAGATCTTGTTTTAACATATGGCATAGAAACTGAACATTTAACAGTGTTTCCTGAAAACCCTCTGCTGTCTGATCATTTCCTGATAACATTTACATTTACAATAATTGATTACACAGAAGTGGAGAGTAGACTTTATCAAAGTAGATGTCTTTCTGAAAGTGCTGTAACTAAGTTTAAGAATATAATCCACCCACTGTTATCATCTTCAATGCCCTGTACCAACACAGAGCAGAGCAGCTATCTGAACGCTACTCCAACAGAGGTCGATTATCTTGTTAATAATTTTACCTCCTCACTGTGTACAACTCTGGATACTGTAGCTCCTGCGAAAACTAAGGCTTCAAATCAGAAGTACTTGACTAATTCTCAAACAGGTAGCCTGAAGAAGATAAGCTGGAGAGGAATTGGCGTGTCACAAATTTAGAAGATCATCATTTAGCCTGGAGAAATAGTTTGCTGCTTTATATGAAAGCCCTCCAAAGAGTTTCAGTCAGGTTTCAGAGCTCATCACAGCACAGAAACAGGTTTAGTGAAGGTTACAAATGATCTTCTTACGGCCTCTGACAGTGGACTCATCTCTGTGCTTGTCCTGCTAGACCTCAGTGCAGCGTTCGATACTGTTGACCATAATATCCTATTAGAGCAATTAGAACATACTGTAGGTATTACAGGTACTGCATGGCAGTGGTTTGTATCATATCTATCTAATAGACTCCAATTTGTGCATGTAAATGGAGAGTCCTCTTCACACACTAAGGTCAGTTATGGTGTTCCACAGGGTTCAGTGCTAGGACCAATTCTATTTACATTATACATGCTTCCCTAGGCAGCATCATTAGAAGACATAGTATACATTTTCACTGCTATGCAGATGACACCCAGCACTATCTATCTATGAAACCAGATAACACACACCACTTACTTAAACTGCAGGAATGTCTTAAAGACAAAAATACCTGGATGGCCGCTAACCTTTTGCTCCTTAATTCAGATAAAACTGAGGTTATTGTACTCGGCCCTGAAAATCTTAGAAATATGGTATCTAACCAGATTCTTACTCTGGATGGCATTACCTTGGCCTCCAGTAATGCTGTGAGGAACCTTGGAGTCATTTTTGACCAGTATATGTCCTTCAATGCACATATTAAACAAATATGTAGGACTGCTTTCTTCCATTGGCGCAACATCTCTAAAACTAGAAATATCCTGTCTCAGAGTGACGCTGGAAAACTAGTTCATGAATTTATTACTCCTAGGGTGGACTACTGTAATTCATTATTATCAGGATGTCCTAAAACTCGCTGAAAAGTCTTCAGCTAATCCAAAATGCTGCATCAAGAGTACTGACAGGGACTAGAAAGAGAGAGCATATTTCTCCTGTATTGGCTTCCCTTCACTGACTTCCTGTTAAATCCAGAATTGAATTCAAAATCCTGCTCCTCACATACAAGGTCTTAAATAATCAGGCCCCATCTTATCTTAATGACCTTGTAGTGCCATATCACCTGTGAGTACAAGAAGATAATTATTAGAATATAATGTGTTAAATTTGCTTAGATGAGAGGGTCCAGCAGTAGATCAGAGGAATAGGGAAGGATTTGTCTGTGTGTTTCAGTTTGGTTTAGCTAGGCCTGAGAGTGAGTATAATTGTTTAGAGGGAAAGGAATTTATGGAGACTGGGGGTCTGCATGTCATAAAAGGAGACAGGAAGCTACAGTTGGAGGATGCTGATGCTTTTACCTGAATGTAATAAAAGCTCATAATTGTCATAACTCAGAAGTAGGTTTTCAGGAGACTCTCCACATGCTTATCTGTAAATATAAGACAACAAGAGGCCAATGGCCCAGTGGATGCAGAGTGGGGGTCTCAGTGCGTGTAATATGTTAACTCTGTTTTGTATGTTTTGTAAAGTAATTTTGTGTAGCTTAGATGAGGGGAGATTACTTTTATGACCGTCAGGAGAGAACACAGAGACACACACACACACACACACACACACAGTGCTTTAACTGTTACGACGCACACACATCCACGTGCACACAGTCACTCACGTGCTCGCATACACACACACACAAACACAGAGTTTGCAACACACCATGTGATTTTATGATGGGGTCGCTTCTATAAAGCTGGCGGTAACAAACAAAGAACTGAAGATCTGCAGAGGGACACCGCCTTGCACATCTCCTCTTCTAGAAGATGCATGCGTAACTGAAGATGAATAAAGGTTTTGTAAAATGAACACTGAGTCCGGTGCCGTCTCTGGATGCACGAGGAATAAAAAGAACCGCGTGAAACTGCTTTACTTAACACACCCTATTAGAGCACTTCGCTCTTGCACTGCAGGCCTACTTGTGGTTCCTAGAGTATTTATAAGTAGAATGGGAGGAAGAGCCCTCAGTTTTCAGGCCCCTCTTCTGTGGAACCAGCTTCCAGTTTGGATTCGGAGACAGACACTATCTCTACTTTCAAGATTAGGCTTAAAACATTCCTTTTGCTAAAGTATATAGCTACAGAACGTTGTTGGAAATCAAAGAAAAGGGCAGACTTCCATCAAATATGAATTCTGCAAACATTAATCTCATGCTAAAACCAGGAAAAGACCCTGTATATCCCTCAAGCTATCGTCCAATATCCCTTATAAATGTAGACCTTAAAATAGTCTGCAAAGCTCTCTCAGAGAGATTACAGAAAGTAACCCCACCTCTCAATTTTAAATACACGTAGACATTGAGGGCTATCAGGAGGGGCTATGGGCTTACCTGCTGCTCTCTGGCAGGTAGCTCCATGCCCACCTGGGTTTTAAATGCACCTTAGAACACACATGCATCAACACTACACATGAGCCGGCGGAGGGAGGTTCGGAGTCTTCTCACACCCCCGTTCTCTGTTGCCTGTTGTTGTTGCCCTATATCACCGTTCCTCTTCCCCGCTGTTTTTCTTTCCCTCCTTCTTTCTCCCTTTTCTTTCTACAAGTGAAAATAAAATAAAATAAACAATAAAAGGTGAATCAAATAGACCAGGGTCGGCAACCCATGCTCCGGAGCTGCATGCGGCTCTTTAGTCCTTATTTTATGTCTCCGGGTGGTTTGGGAAAATAGAAGAAGTATTTAGCTGAAGTGCATTTTATTTGTGTTTAGTTCTTTTTTTTAAACTTGTAGTTCTAAATTGGAAGATTATTGTGATTTTGAAATATAAAAATAAAATGATATCTTATTATTTTTTTTTCATCGCTCAAAATAAGCGTCACACTCATGAAGCTTGGTGTACCCGCCAAACGCCGTGCATTTATCGAGACTTTCAACCCCAGATAGGCCAATTATGGATCTTCGGATCCACATTATGTCAGCAGCTATTCTCCACCGTGAACTATGTTAAAACAAACACCGCTCCCGCCTCACAGATGACAGCTTACAGTCCTGCATAAAGATGAAAGCCCCGATTTGCAGACGCTGTGAGCAGAGGTTCGGGACCAGAAGTCTCATTGTAAACATATCACGGCAGACCCGACGATGTTTGCATGGACATGCTTTTCAGCATCTCTTTATTGGCCACTTTTCACACACGGTTGCTGTACGCATACAGCCGGCTGTAGCTTTTCAGCTCACAGCCCGACAACACAACAGCAGAGAGAGCACAGACTTTAAGGCGGCGAGGCGCGATTGCGGGTGCCGCTCAGGTGCGTCTGACTCCCCTGCAGCGGCGCTGCAGACCACGCCCCGCCACCAGTGTTGGTCAAGTTACTTGAAAAAAGTAATCAGTTACTAATTACTGATTACTTCCCCCAAAAAGTAATCCCGTTACTTTACTGATTACTTATTTTCAAAAGTAATTAATTACTTAGTTACTTAGTTACTTTTTAAAAACACGATTTACAACCTGAATAGGTGATAAAGCGATAGATCTTTCAGCCCAATTCTACTTTTTTCTGCATAATCCATCATACAAAATGTAATCAAATGGAAAAGTCTCTTTTTAAACTTGTTTTATTAGTTTTAATCTTTTAACTTTATGCATCAAGCAAAAATTAAATTATATGCAACATTCTCTGACTGGAAGAAATTTGTTTAACATTTAAACCTATTTTCTGCACATTCCAGCACATAAAATAAAATATTTTTTTTGTGTTTACACTCACTCTTTCAAATAGATGCAAGTAAAACACAGCAGAAAATAAATAAAATCAAAGACTAGCAGTCCTGTTGCTCTATTTTCACCTGTAAAGCAGGACTGGGTTAGGCGGAGGTTTACCCTGGTCCAGGTGTGCTGCAGCGGTCAGTGGAAGAATCCATGAGTTTCTCTGTGAATTTCACATTACGTCGTGGCGCGCACTCGGTGCTTGCTTGGAAGTTTAGGGTTTTTTCGCTGTAAAAAGAAGTTTTCTTCCACGCACAACGGACACTAATGTTTTTGTCACTTTTATGGAATCAAACTCAAAATAAGGTCAGTACTTCCACGCTTTAAACGCTGCATGCTACACTCTGTCCCGCACTCGATATATTATGATCTGCAGACAGCTGTTGTCACGAACGTCGCACTCGCTTACGTCACTGTCATGAGACGTTCTCGCAAAAAATCACGGTTTTAGTAACGCAGTAACGCAGCGTTCCTACGTGAAAGTAACGGTAATCTAATTACCGCTTTTGCAATAGTAATCCTCACATTACTCGTTACTTGAAAAAAGTAATCAGATTACAGTAACGCGTTACAAGTAACGCGTTACTGCCCATCTCTGCCCGCCACACACATTAACAAGGTAAAATAGATATTTAGGCAGAATTTTGCAAATATCTATTTTTTTTTCAGCAGCATAGTGCTTTTTTTCCAATTACTTTTTAAAAGTCAGGTCAAGGCTCCAAAAGCCCAAAGGAGATAAAAGGGTGGCGGCTCACAACAGTTTTTGTTTGCTACATGGATCATTTAAGTTCAGCTGGGTGTCTTTCCTTTTGTTATATTTCTTTAAGAGTTCAAAATGTGTTAATTACATAAATAAAATGTAATTTTCTCTGTAGCACTTCATGGATTACATAAGCAACACACCTTAGTTGCTCTGTGGATTCTTTTAAAAAGCAGTTAAAAACCTTTCTTTTCAAACAAGCCTTTTCTTGATCTACGCATTTTATATTCTTTACATTATTTACAGACAAAATTTTTCGGAAGGGTGCAACCATTAGGGGTGGGGTGTGGGGTTACTTTTAATCCATAGCCAAACTAACTAATTATATATATCATGTTTAACCTGAGTAGCGAAAGACCGCAGGGGGTTGAAAACGATATTCCAGGAGTTAGCTGTGCTCGCCGGCTCTATCGAGCCTTGAGCTCCCGGTCAGCTATCGTGCTGGTGGATAACAGAGCTCTTCAAAAACGTCAAGCACTTTAGCAAATATGTGATATTTTGATAAATTAAGTAGATATTTGAGCATAGCACTGCTACATTCTCGGCTGAAATTATCATGCAAGTTTATTTTGTGACCCAGAAAGGGTAATCTGGGGTAAAGGAGGATCGCATTTGTCAGCCGCAGTTGTCGGAGCCTGTGTATGCGTACTTGTGTGTACTTGTGGTCTCGTGGACTTGTGATGTCGGAGACCAAGTACTGTTCCAATTCAAAGTACTCAAGCCGAGAACACAAAAATTCGGGATGTGTTTTGCTCCTCCCATTTTATGGAGCATGTATCGGTGGTGACTTGTGTGGACTTCGAGGGACTTGGTACAGCTAAATATCCCAGAATGCAATTAGTCCAAAACTCAAACACGGCAATGGCGGAGGAGCGCAGCTAAAAAACTTTTAAATATTACTTTTTCTGGGTCACAAAATAAACTTTAAAGATATTTTCACGCGAGAATGTAGCTGTGTAAAGTTCAAATATCTGCTCGATTTATCAAGACATCACATATTTGCAAAAATGCTCCAACGCTTTTCAGAGACGCCTATTTTTTAATACTTTGTAGCAGCTTTTGAACATCTTTTGCATCTATTAATGTCAAATCTAGCCTTTCTTTAACAACATAAGCAAACTGCTTTTAGATTTAACCGACTTTTCTGATTAGCTACGTTTTAAATAATAATAAAAATAACAATAGTATTTGTTTAAAAATGTGTTTAAAAACAAGTTTTGTTGTGAAAGCCATAATCCAGATTAGTGGCCTGTTAAATGGTTAAAGCAGGGGTCTCAAACTCGTGGCCCGCGGGCCATTTGCAGCCCACGTCACCTCTACTTGTGGCCTGCATATTGATGTGAAGAAATATTTTTAAAAATTATTATTTGAAAAATGATTTAATATGAAGGCAGTATGAGCAGAGTGTTACAGGCATGGCCCTTGAAGACTGTAACCTAATGAGCGGTGTAGTTCTTGCTGCAGTGAGAACGTGTGGGACTGCCCGTCCCGCTGTGTGTGTGTGTGAGCGCGGGGAGGGAAAAAGGAAATTGAAAGTACGAGGTGCTACCGACCAGAAACAGGAGATGGAAGCATGTAAATGCAATAATAACTACTGCAGCCAAAAAGAGTGCCTGACGAGTTCAGTTGTAAGTAAAATGTTAAGACTCGAGAGTACACTGTGTTCATGTTTTCCTCCGAAACAATAAAGTTCTGCTGGAGCAGCCTTTCAATGACTCTCTCTGTCTCTCGCTAGCCAAGTTCACCCAAACAGTAAAGCTAGTTCTCGGCTATGAGCCCAACACGGAGCCCGGTATTAGCCAGAGATCTCCTTTAGTGGTGGGCGAATCGATCCAAATATCGATAGTATTGATCCCAAGTCGGGATCGGTATCGGATCGATACTATCCTGGTTAGATCGATTCTTTACTTTGAGTTCTGCTTGTTGGCTATGCTGTGCTTTCGGCAAAAACGATGAGATCATGAGATGATGAGATAGCCTTTATTTGTCAGTTGCAGGTCTTTTGCCCACAACCGAGATGTCAGACCTTGCCAACCGTACATACAATACACAAACATCACATTGGGGAGACAGGTCAGGCTAGGTAGCGAGGAAAAAAACATCGAAATGTGTAACACAAAAGGATAATACAGGAAGGCACAGATATCAACACACCATAGCACAATAAACACAGACAAGCAACATGGGAAAGAGTTCCAGTGTGTACATCTGATCTGGGACCACTGCAATCTTTCGACTGCGCCTCCAACTGACCCGATGTCCACATCAGAGGGGAGGTAAGCGTTGGAGGTGGCATTGGATCCGGGGTAGGGAGGGTGATGCGTCAGTGAGTGCTTATCAGTATCAGTATATGTATGTGTGTACGTGTCCAGAGTTCAGCAGAGACAGTGTCCTTCGCCCTGCCAGGCTAAGTAACCAGTCTTCCAGCCAACCCAGGTGGCCTTGCATGGAATGGGAAGGAACAGACTAAACACAGTGGTTATCAGGGTGTTTTGTTCAGCTCCGCCTTGCAGCTGGCGCCAAAGGGGTATCCGCATAAGTGATGTTATTTTTTTACTTTAGTGCGAACAGCTCATATGAATTTCAAAGCAGTTCTACAGTCCAACACTGGTCTCTCAATCTCCCGTTGGAGAGCCACGAGCTTCGCCATACTTATGCTCTGTGATGTTGTCACTTCTTGTGCTCAAGGAGCCAATTTCTGAGAACTCACGGCAGTGTGCCTCCCGAGATGTCATCCATTTTTGCGCCCAGAGATGTTATTCCGGGCTAGCCCTTCCGAGATGTATCCAGTCTGCAGTCAGAGATCTTATTCTGAGTATTCACAGCAGCCGTAGCCTCTCCAAGATCTTATCCGTGCTGACTCAATGAGCCCATTTTGAGAAACTCACGCCTCTCCCATCGTTCCAATCCCAGCGGGCAGCCTTGTGGGGGTTTGAACAGTCGGTTCCGCTTTCTTAATTCTTCGATAAGTCAGGGCCAAGCCAGCTCCGATCAGCCAGAACCCTGTTACCATGGTTCTGAATAGGTAGATATCTTCACCACTCAGGCTCACCCGAGCCCAAACTTCTCGTTGAGAAAGGGGTGTCAATTGCATTTAGGGACCAGCTGATCCAATCCATAATTCCTCTTTTAGGTTTTAGAGAACAGACTGTGAGAAAAACAGCCAGGTCGCTGGACTCGCTGCTCCTGTGTCAGCGGAGAGCAGGCAGACTTTGCTTTCCCCCCCCCCCTCATGTTTCAGTGTTGCGGTGACACCTCACGTGACTTAGACACTTTGGGGGTTATTAAGTTGTTTACATATTAATTATATTTTTACCAATTGTTTTTGTTGTTGAGAATTTTAATTGTAATGTTTGTATTATAGTTTATCAACAATATTTGTTTGAATTTGTTTACTGGTTTGCGTGCACTTAAGATAAAAAAAAACAAAAAAAACAAAAGATCGCCACCACGGCAGACCCGATGGCATTTTCATGCTTTGCCACACAATAATCACACGGTTGCTGTAACAGTACATTCAACGGCTGCAGCTCTCCTGCTGGCAGCCGTACACATCACCACACCAAACCTGCAGCGGCATCGCAGAACATGCCCTGCCACATACCCCCATCGCCCGCTTCACCCCACCCCGCGAGCAGGCGAGGCGCCCCATGCCCCGGCCCAGCGACGGGGAAGTGTCCACCCTGGCGGTCGCCCGCGCCTCCAGCGGAAGCCCCGGAGCGGAAGCACCCATATGGCAAGCAGCGGCGGTGCAGCAGGAATGGAAGTGAGCCAGGGCTCAGAGGCAGCTGGGCAGATGGCCGGCACGCAGGACCATGCAGCCTGCGTGCCGAAGCGGACAGCATGCCGCCCTCAGGCAGGACCCCCGCGCACCTCACGCACCTCGACCTCCATCTCCAGCTTGACAGGTCCCGCTGGCGTGCCAGCCTCCGGCTCACCCCGAGCCGCACGCTGTCCACCCTTACAGTGATCACACAGTTGCTGTAACAGTAGCCTACTTTCAACGGCTGAAGCCCTCCTGCTGCCAGCTGTACACATCAACACCAAAAACAACAACAGCACAAGCAGCGAAGAGGTTTTAAGCCGGTGAGGCATGATTGTAGATGCAGTGAAGGTAAGTCCATCTCACCTGCAGTGGCATCGCAGACCACGGCCGCCACAATAATAAAGGATTTTTTATTTAATTATAAATAAATTATTTCTCCTAATTATGTCCTGGGTTTTAAGTCATTAATAATACAAAAGGAAAAATCACAAAAAACACTCAAGGTCATGAAAATTAGCAATTCAATGAGGCATCCACCTTATTTATTGAAAAGTATTGGTATTGGTATCGGTGATACTGGCCCGTATTTACTTGGTATCGGATCGATACCAAAATATGCAGTATCGCACACCACTAATCTCCTTACCACGGTTCGGAGCCGCGGACCTGGCCGAGGTAACAAGAGAGTACAAACATGTTGAGGGCTTGGCTGTGTTAGTTCAGTGAGAGATTTATTTGGAAAGAAAACAATTGTCACTTGAAGTCAAAAAATGTGTCTATGTCTGCATTTTTTATTTTGTTAAATACAAACAAAATTATAGCAAAAATGCTGCCATGTGTCTGGCCAGAAAGAGCGTACCAATTTGTTTATTTGGTAGTTTCATGAAAGGCTTCAGATAGTTAAGAGTGAGGGGAAAAAATGCATTCATGTTTGCAGTTTTGTCTTGTTATACAATAATTGAAATGAAATATGTGGGTGTTTTCTTGTTTGTTTTTTTTGTGTACCTCAATGAGATGACTTTTGCCAGAAGTGCCCTCATGGCACATTTGAGTTTGAGACCCCTGGGTTAAAGTCTAGGTTGGCTTTATAATTGAGAATAAAGTAATATTGCTTGTCCTTCTAAAGAATTAAGTTAAATTCCACAGTTGAATCATAAGAAACATTATGTTACATATAAACCCTGCCATATGTTAGATCTGGTCAATTTTCTTATTAGAAACTGTATGTATTTATTAGGGTGCAACGATACACAAAATTCACGGTTCGGTTCGATACTTTGGTGTCACGGTTTGATATTTTTTAGATACAAAAAAAAAATGTTCATGCCTTTTTAATTTGTCATTTATTAAAATTACAAATATATATTTTAACTCAGAAGTACAGTTTTTAAATGTAATGTTGCTGAAACAACAAAATAACTTAAAAAATTAATCTGTCTGATTGAGAAATCACTCATCTTTGGAAAAGAGAGTTTATTACAGAGAAATGGCTCTTTCCAAAATAAAAGCTATACTATACGCTTCTTCTGGGCTATATTCTCAGCAGCGTATTAAACATATCAGGTCCCCATAAGGAGAATCATGTGCTAACGGCTGTCTAAATGACTCAGGTAAAGTTTGTAGAATGTGTGCTTGTTGTTTTTGTCTGCTTCCACTTGTCTTTGGACTAGGATGATGTCGGCGTAAATCTGCAGTCATATTCGTTGTGTTCCCACTAGTGCTGTCAGCGTTAATCTCGTTAAAATGACATTAACGCCATAATGTGGCAAATCTCCGTTAACGAGTTACCGTGGATCGCCCCGTCAACACATTATCAAGCTAACTGCGCTAACGCTCGAGTTCCCACCAATTGAGCATTGCGTGGCACATCCGACATACTGTTTTACTTTTGTCCATGACGCGCTTACCATCAGGGTCATGCTTCACATGAAAACCAAGATAGTTCCAAATGCCAGATCTGAATGAGGGTGGGGAAGTTCAATTTCGGTAGCGTTGAGGCAGCTGCCATGTTGCAACGAGATTAGCTTCTGTCTTGCTAGCTTGCGCTGCGCTCAGTGGATCTGCACTTGACAGTGCAGCCTAGGCGGAGTAGTTGAACGCAGATCCACTGAGCACTCAACACAGACAGCATCGTCAGAAGAAAAGTTGATCAAATAAATTACAAATTTTGTGTTGTTCGATACATATGCGTACCGAACCGAAAGTACTGTATCGAACGGTTCAATATCGATACGAGTATTGTTGCACCCTAGTATTTATGTATTAGGTTTTAACAAGCATGTAATGATAATATTTAAATTAGGTGATCTTTTTTAAACACATATCTCTTTAGACCTAAACTGACAGTGCCAATACCACACATTCAGACACAGTAGTAGATGGTGTTTTAAATACTATATGTGTTAGTCTAATTTGGTTGTATGGGGTCTATATTGACCTTCTGTGTTGTAAGTTATGATGATTGCACAGCCATTAAGGATCAAATTAGCTGCTAAAATAATTTTCAGTTTTTTCTCCCTCTGCTTGCTTCTTACTGTCTTTGAGGCTCGGGACCAGCACTCCTGTTGTTGGACAGAAAGACATCAGTAAGTATTTTGGTTTTCCAATATATTAGCAATTGTCAGTGACATTTATATTAATCGGGCTGAACTTTAATCGTACTTTAGATCAACATGTTTTACTTATTGTTTTATTTGTGCTTTGGTTTGGGGAAGTTGTTTCTTTACTGATCTTTTCCTGTCTTCTGTTATTAGACTTGAGTTATGACTGCACTATGCTGTTGCTGATCACTCCAGTTAATTCTACAAGACATGCTGTGTAAGTAAACAAACATCAACAGTTTGGTCTACATTTCTTGACAGATCATATCCCCAAACTGAGTTTAGAGCAGGGTAGGCAACCTTTCTGATGGCGAGTGCCATTTAAAATTTCCTCAGAAGTCAGTGTGCCATATGATTGCATTAGCAATAAATTTAATAACGCTCTATATGAACAGTTACACATTATATAGAACCACTTTATAGAATTATATTTGCAAATGTTGGCAGCTATCAGCGAATAGTTATCAGCTATTTTGAAACAAAAAAAAGACACTTTTTATTCATAACAAGAACTCCATAACAGCAAATGAACTGTACAACAGAAAATACAAATGCTATTTATGGTCTCCTCACAACAGTGATAAGAAAAATATACTGGGCCAATATGATATGTTTGTTAATACAGAGACACACATGTTAATGTGATCTCTGGTCTCCCACTCAGAGACACAGGTCTCCGAGTGTCCAACATTCAGACGGCTACCTGAGGACACTCATGTGAGAGAAAATCTGCTCACACAGATATGTAGAGCCAAATACTGTCAATAAGGCCTCTGCAATGTTCTGAAGACAGTTAAACTTGTCAGGTAGTGATGTCCAGCAGGTGAAAATGCAAGCTCCATGAACACGCACAGCTGTGGATTCCAGCTGCTTCGATGTCGCATTAACTGGCATTAACTCAGCCAGTTAATGCGAGAGAAATCTAGCTGCTCATTAAAGATTTCTGGTTTGATCAGGAAATAAAACATTGGTCCATACACCTGAAAGTCCCAAAATGCATTGTGTCTCGAGTCTATGGATGCATTTTGACTAAAGACCGGCCCCCCAGATATTAAAGCCATAAAGCCTTTGAATGAAAACAAATGCTGTTGTGACAGTGATGTATACTGTCTTGTTGGTAAATGTATGATTTCTATTCATTTTACGTCAGATAAAAACTTTGGTTGTAAGCTTCAGATAATTATTTAATAACAGCCAGACATTTTAAATGAGAATAAGAAAGTATTTCTTTGTGCCCCCTTTCCTGTTAATGCCCTACCTGGCCCCCTGGCAGAAATTTGCTAGATCCGCCCCTGCACAGTTACCAGCTGTCAGCTACGTAGAAAAGGATCCTGGTGTTATTTGTCTCTCAGAAACAGTTCATAACTTCCCTTCAACCCATTCATGTCACCTAAAAGGTAAACCTGTTTCTCCATCACCTGTTCAGCTCTGATGATTCAGTAAGGACATCTCCTGGTTTCATCTGCATGTTTCCCTCTCACCAGATATACAAACCGATATCATGACCAGCAGCTTTCACAGCTGTGGCTCCAGCAAACATCAGCTGATACTAGAAATTAATATTAAATAAATTCTAACAACAGCTGACCAAGCTTAAACGTGCTCCTGTTGTTTAGTGCGACATCCGGCGATTTCCTCTTTCTGGCGCAAAGTGAGCGATAAACAAACAAGAGAGAAAAGCTGATCAGCTGATCATTGGGACGATTCCGTTTATACGGAACGGTTGGCAACTCTACTGTAGAACATCTGACTAATATTGTTCATTAATGCTGCTTTAATATACCTGTTCCATGTAGTACGCTGCGCACGCACGCAGTGAGACAGCGCGGTGAGACCCGCCCCGGGAGTGAGGTTGCTTACGTGTAATGTCTGCTCTGTTACACAGTAAAACAAAGCTTGCTAGTGATCACGAATCCGGAGTCATTACTGAACGTCAAACATGGTGTCAGAAGTTGTGGTTCGGTCGTGTGCTACAGCCCTGCCGACGGAGTGGTAAGGCTAAAGTTCTCTCAGCACTTTGCGGACGAAGCAAGCAAGTAACCAGCTAGCGTTGCTCGGCTATCGTAGCAAAGGCTATCGAGCATTAACGACCATGTCAGACGGATTCCGTAGACCAGAACCGTTGGTGTTCACTGGAAACATCGCCGAGAAGTGGCGTGTATTCGAGCAGGAATACGACATATTCATAGCCGCTGCTCATTCCGATAAGGATGCTCGAACTAGAGCGTTCATTCTGCTAAACCTGGCTGGCTCTGAAGCCATCGAGTGGGAGCGCGCCTTCGTTTATGCGCCCGCTGTGCACGCGGGGGAAGGAGAACACAGACGACTGGTGACCGAAGCAGAATCGAGAGAAGACCCGGAATGTCTCAAGCGCAAATTTCGGGAGCTGTGTAATCCCCAAACAAACATAACAATGGAAAGGCACAAGTTTAACACCAGAAACCAACGACCAGATGAAACAATTGAGTCTTACGTGAGTGACTTGAAAAATAAGGCAGGCAGTTGCAGATTTGGCCAGCTTAAAGACGAGCTCATTAGAGATAGACTCATTTGTGGCATAAATAGTGACAACATGAGAAAGCAACTGCTGCGCGATAGTGACCTAACTTTGAGCAAAGCAATTGAAATGTGCCAGATATTCGAGCAGACAGATAAACATACAAAAGCTCTAGCAGCTCCAAAACAAATGGCAGCAAAGGTGGATACCTTGCATCACACAATAATGAAAAAACATCCACACAAAGTCAAGACAAAGGCAGGCAATGAGCGGCGTGCAGCACAACCAGAACAGAGGCTCGCTCACGCAATCACAAACTGCAACAACTGCGGGGGCAGCCACGAGGCAAAAAGAGACAAATGCCTAGCATATGGCCAGCAATGCCATAAGTGCCAAAAATGGAATCACTTCCAGAAATGCTGCAAGTCATCACGAACACGGCAATTCAAAAAGAGACCCGTTAACCACATTGAGATGCAAACGCCTAGCAGTGATGAGGAAATGTTCTATGTGAATGGAATTAATATAGACACTATAAATCCCTGCTTTCCATACAAGAATGACATTTTCACCACGGTGCATATTAATGGAAAACCCTTAGAGCTCAAGGTGGACACTGGCGCCAAATGTAACGTCATGCCAGCTGACCTTTTTGAACAACTGAGACAAGATGAAAGACTCCTGCCATCACAGAAAACTAAACTGGTGGCATATGGAGGTGAGGAAATTCAAACAGCTGGCACAGCAACACTCTCATGCCACTCTGCAGGCAAGGAAGACCCTCTGCAGTTCTTCGTAGTGAAACGAGACGTACAACCCCTACTTGGCTTACCAGACTCACTCCACTTGCAATTAATCACATTGAACAAAGAAGTCCACCATGTAGCCAAGGATGTGGAAAGCACCTTTTCAGAACAGATCTTCTTAGAGTATTCAGACCTCTTCGAAGATAAACTTGGTAAACTTCCGGTTACCTACTCCATGAAAATAGACCCAGAAGTCACACCAGTAGTAAAGCCTGCACGCAAAATACCAGTTCCAATGCAAGACAAGGTTAAAGCGGAATTAACCCGCATGGTCGAGTTGGGTGTGATCACCCCTGTCACCGAGCCAACAGAATGGGTGTCATCTATGGTGGCGACCCACAAGAAAAATTCAGATGACATCAGACTCTGCATCGATCCAAGAGATCTAAACAAAGTGCTAAAATGCCCACATCACCCTATGCGCACTATAGAGGAGATAGCCGCCCAAATGCCTAACTCCAAAGTCTTTTCTGTCCTGGATGCGAAATGCTCCTTTTGGCAGATAACGCTTGACCACAAATCATCCATGCTCACGACTTTCAGCTCGCCGTTTGGCAGATTCCGCTTTCTCAGAATGCCGTATGGAATAAACTCAGCCAGCGAGGTGTTCCAGCGTGCAATGGAGCAGATCTTTGCTGGATACCCTGTGCTGTCATCGTCGACGACATAATCATCGGCGGAAGAGATATGAAAGAGCATGAACAGAATCTCAGAAAGGTACTCGACCGTGCAAGGGAAGTCAAACTGAGACTCAACCCCTGAAGTGCAAATTCAGTCTCACAGAAGTCTGTTACGTTGGTCACGTCTTCACAAGCAAGGGCTTAAAGCCTGACCCAGCAAAGACTAAAGCAATTAAGGAGATGCCCACACCTGAAAACATCACAGCTCTCCAACGCTTCTTAGGGATGATTAATTACCTAGGAAAGTTCATTCCTAAGTTCAGTGAGCTCTCAGCCCCACTTCGGGAGCTAACGTGCAAAGACATTCAGTGGTGCTGGCTGAAGCAGCATCAAGATGCATTCAATGCTTTAAAACAGAGCCTAATCAGTCCACCCACCCTCAGCTACTACGACGTCCAGAAACCCGTCACGCTAACGCAGTGATGCATCGCAGTATGGACTCGGGGCTGCATGCCTCAGGAAGGCGCCCCAATCGCCTACTCTCTCATACTCTGACGCAGACCGAAATGCGCTATGCGCGGATCGAGAAGGAGCTTCTTGCAGTTGTATTCGCATGTTCCAAGTTCAATGATTACATCTATGGAAAGCAAATCCAAATCGAAACTGATCACCAGCCGTTAGTCACTATCTTGAACAAGCCAATACATTCAGCTCCAGCCAGACTGCAACGCATGATGCTCAGACTGCAGAAGTACAACTTCCAGATGGTGTACAAAAAAGGCTCGCAGATGTATCTCGCCGACACTTTGTCCCATGCTCCCACAACCTCGACAGATCAGCACAGTGATGAAACAGCTGACTACGAGATCATGTCGATCCAACAAATCTCTTCTTCCAGGCTGACACAGCTAAAGGAACACACTGCCTCTGATCCAGAGCTACAGAAACTGAGCACTGTCATAATGAGAGGCTGGCCCTGCAGACAAACTCAGCTGCCCACAGAACTTCGTCAATACCACCCATATCGAGATGAACTCACCCTAGAAGATGGCATTGTCATGAAAGGCCCGAAGACAGTGATCCCCAAGTCTTTGCAAAAAGATTATATTGCCATCCTCCACAGAGGGCACCCAGGCATGGAAGCCACTAAACACAGGGCCCGTGGTATCGTGTTTTGGCCCACAATGACTGAAGATATAGAGCAAGAAACAGCTGCATGTCCAGTGTGCAACAGCACCAGGCCACATCAACAGAAAGAGCCACTGAAGCTACATCCAGTGCCGGACTTACCCTGGTCAACCGTCGCCACTGACATCTTTGAGTGGAATGGTCAACATCACCTGGTTGTCGTCGACTCTTACTCAGGTTGGTTCGAGGTAGACTTGCTTCGTGACCTAACTGCCAACACTGTCATTTCAAAGCTTAAAAGACACTTTTCCGTCCATGGCTGCCCACACACAGTAATATCAGACAACGGCACCCAGTTCACCAGCCAACGCTTTGCAGACTTTGCTTCGCCTGGGACTTTGTTCATGTGACAAGTAGCCCAGACTATCCGCAGGCTAATGGACTGGCTGAACGTGCAGTTCGCAGTGCAAAGCAGTTAATGGAGAGGTCAAGGAGAGATGGAACAGATGTCTTCCTCAACCTACTCAATCTCCGCAATGTGCCACGAGACCACACACTAGGTTCTCCAGCTGAAAGGCTGATGTCAAGACAGACGCGCACTACCCTACCTGTGTGTAAACGTCTGCTCGTTCCCAGCCCCAAAAGCAACAGAGCTGTTAAAACAAACTTACTTCACAAGCGCCATGCACAAAAGAAATACTATGACAAGTCCAACAGACCCCTCCGTCCCCTCATGCCAGGTGAGGTTGTGCGGATGCAAACACGTCATGGACATGACTCCTTAGGAACCATCAAGGAAGCCTGCAAGGAGCCCAGATCGTACATCGTCCAGTCAGGAGGTGGGAGTAGTACAGGCGGAACCGCAGGCATGTCCTCCCAGTCTCTGAACCGCCACCACAACACGGAGATTCCCGTGATGATTACACCGCGGCCCAACCACCAACCACGAGTTCCCCACAGCACATCCAGAGTCCTGTGCAACACACTGAAGAACAAACACATAGCCGCACACAACACCTCACACAAGCCCCTGTCCAGTCCCCCTGTCGCCTGGCAAGTGATGCTTACATCACACGATTTGGGAGAGTCTGCAAGCCAAACCCCAAGTATGAACACTAAGGCATAGGAGATGGACTGTAACAGAAAAAAAAAAAAAAATAAGAATCACAAACAAAACAAAACAATGGACAGTACATGTGATATGATGTTAACAAAGTTAAATGCTCACTATGTTCTTACCAATGACACAGTTCCAGGTGTGAAGTAATTCGTTAATGTCCAGGCTAGAATGTTATGGACTAGGATATGTTGTTAATGTATTATTGCTAAAGATGTTGTTAGTCGTTTATGCAGTTTTAAGCTAAAGAAAGGGATGTAGAACATCTGACTAATATTGTTCATTAATGCTGCTTTAATATACCTGTTCCGTAGTAATGCGCTGCGCACGCACGCAGTGAGACAGCGCCAAGGTGAGACCCGCCCCGGGAGTGAGGTTGCTTACGTGTAATGTCTGCTCTGTTACACAGTAAAACAAAGCTTGCTAGTGATCACGAATCCGGAGTCATTACTGAACGTCAAACATCTACTAACTAACCTTATGAATAAAATAAAGTTCACTATCAATAAAATCATAGCACCCGCCCAGCAGTATATAAATTCCGTCATGCTAGCTAGTGCGCGAGTACGAGTTGTTGTAACTGACTGTAAAAGTCAGCACAACGAAAATAAACTGCACCTAAACTTGGTTTATATCTGACCCAGATAGACTGCAGGTCATAACTTCTTACCCGAAGTTTAGTTCACCTGACGCTCCGACCGGCGGCTGCCTCGGGTCTCTCCTCCTGCCTCCCCTTCCCTCATCCACCTGCTGGTCTCCACCACTTGTTCATTTTACTGAATCTGTGGAAGCTACGCCATGGCCAACACCAAACAACTGAGTTATTTTTACACACCGACCAGCGTCTGGCCAATCCACCACCAAAAAAAATCAATAAAAAAAAAAATCATCGGGCCATCGAGCAAATGCCCGGTATGCCCGATGGCCAGTCCAGCTATGGTCGTGCGTGCCATCAGTTAACCCTTCGCGTGCCTACGGTGGCACGCGTGCCTAGGGTTGCCGACCCCTGGTTTAGAGGGTCTACACTGTATATAGTGAAGTCTGCAAGTTTTCTAACAGCAAAATTTGTTTTGTGCCCAAATCATTTTGCACATCATTAGAATGAAAATTATTGGCCATGTTTGCATAGCCCTTTTTAAAATGATGCTTTCATGACATTGTATTATTGGATGGTGGTCAGGGCTATCCAGACTGACAATTGGGACATTGAATGTCACCTCTCCGGTGGAGAGGGAGCCTGAGATTGTCTAAATTTGAGTCTGTTCTATACCAAATGCAGATAAAAATGTTTTAAGAAAGCAATTAAGTTCATGTTCCAAAAATGTGATTGTTTGCTCGCAGGACACCAGGAGAGATTAGTCCTCCGTCACAGATGGTGTGGTCAGTGAAGATGGTCGTCTGCAGGTTCAAGCTCATTGCATCTCCAACCCACATCCACTGCCACTATACTTAAGGGAAGTTAAATACTTTCTTCTGCACTTACATTTGCATCACCTCGATCCATGATAGTCAATCAGGCAGTAATGCCTGGACTGGAAACAAGCCATCCTTAAAATAATACAACATTCCAGCTCCTGTGTTGGAATGAAAAACAAATGTGTTGTTTAAATTAGAGACTGCACTTGTGACTGAACAACAAATATATTTTATTTTGATTGTATAAGTACAAAACAAACTTGTGGTAGGCCTAAACTTATTTTCAGAATAATTAAATATGAGACTTTGTTTCATTATAATATTATAACAGTGATGGCAATATAATTGTTTGTTGTTCAGCAGAACAGTGTCCAGTATCTTGGCTGTTATACTTTTTGCATTTGAAAATAAAAGTTGGGCTGATTTTAACATCATCTCATTATTGTTAATTATTTTAATCATATTCGGGTTACCACAAATTGTTTTTTCATATAGTTAGAAGAATAGAATAATCCTTTAATTGTCCCACAAAGGGAAATTTGGTTGTAACAGCAGCCAGAAAGACACATATACAAACAAACAGTACACAGGGCACAGAACAGAAACATACACAATTTGTCTTACATATTTACAATAAGGACAATGGTTACTATAAACAGAGTACTGTACAGTTATTAAATATAAATAACTACAGATAAGAGGTGTGGGGATTATATCATTTTAGTATCATGTTTATTCTTTTATATCCTTTTTATTAAGTGTTCAGTAATGGCATTTGATTAAAACATTTATTCAATATATTACACATAAAGTTTCAATCATGTTATTACACATATTGCAAAATGTGCTCACAAATGAGTTGGCCTTCTGTCTGGTAAGAGGTTACAGGCTTTATCTGGTGAGGTGAGAGGTGAGACAGAGTGCAGTGAGGTCGAGACAGTTCGCCGCACACAGACATTATATAGACACATTTCTAGGTTAGAGTTAAGATGTATTTTGCTTGTAACTGCATTTTGTGCCTGCATAAGCAACAGTTTTTGTAGGATGTGCTTCTGATGTTCCAGAGATAAGCGCGAGTAAGAAGATCAACAGGAAGCACCTGGCGTGGAGACGGAGAAAATGTCTTTTTTGAATGTGTCAAAGGTTGTCAGCAGAAGAGTTGTGGTTATTGTAACTTATGCATGTCATGTATTCGCTTAAACGCATGAAGGGCGTAATAACACCCTGACGTATAAAACATTCTGAGTATGCGTTCTTGTGGGGATTTATGTGGTCTGTGGTCGTTTGTCTCTCACCTCAATCACGAATCAGGACAGAGGCAAACCAGGTTGTAGTGCGAATCGGTTGATTAATTTATTGCAGTTACAGCGCGGATGTAAACATCTATGATTGTTGGGAGCAGTTCTGATTGTACAGTCTGACAGCTGCAGGGAGGACGGACCTGCGGAAACGCTCCTTCATGCATCTAGGTTCCAGCAATCTCTCACTGAAGGAGCTCTGCAGTTCAGCAACATTTACATGCATGGGGTGGGAGACTCTGTCCATCAGAGATGTTACTTTGGCCAGAGTCCTTCTGTCTCCCACCACCTGCACTGGGTCCAGGGTGCAGGGCCCAGGTGTTGAACTTGAAATGTTTGTCAGTAGGTAAACAATTGCTATTGTACAATAATAATAATAATAATAATAATAATAATAATAATAATGGATTGGATTTCATATAGCGCTTTTCAAGGCACCCAAAGCGCTTTACAATGCCACTATTCATTCACTCTCACATTCACACCCTAGTGGAGGCAAGCTACTGTTGTAGCCACAGCTGCCCTGGGGCAGACTGACAGAGGCGAGGCTGCCATATCGCGCCATCGGCCCCTCTGGCCAACACCAGTAGGCGGTAGGGTAAAGTGTCTTGCCCAAGGACACAACGACCAGGACAGAGAGCCCAGGGATCGAACCGGCGACCTTCCGGTTGCAGATACGCTTCCCAACCCCCTGAGCCACGGTCGCCCAGGCAGAAATATTCCTAATACTGCATACTTGCAATGAATAAGTTGTCCTAACAGTCATCTTAAGTAAGCTTTACTTAGTTTTTTTGAGTTCTGGAAACTAAATAGGTTTTACTCTGTAATCAAAGTGAATAAGTTGCCTTAACTTAGTCATCTTAAGTAAACTACTCAATTTTTGAGGCAATGAGTTTGCTTAGTTTTTGAGTTCTGGGAACTAACGAGGTTGTACAGTGTACTCAAAATGAGTAAGTTGCCCTAACTTAATTATCTTAAGTAAAACTTTACTCAATTTTTTTCAGGCAACAAATTCAGATAGTTTTTTTTAGTTCTGGGAACTAATGAGGCTGTAAGGTATACTCAAAATGAGTTTCCCTAGCTTAATCATCTTGTAGCTGTCGCATTGAAATGTAATTATTATGTGATTGCAATGTTCAAAATTTGGTGTTTAATCTGGATTCGTGTTGTGTTGTCGCCACCTACTGGTGGACCTGAGTGTGGCGCTTTGTGTGCGCACGCTTTGGGGTGATGTTCAATTAAGCGCACATGTCACCAGAGACTGAAGGCTCGAGCCAGAAAGAGAATGCTGGCTTGTGTAAAAGGTGGAAATATGGAAGATATGGACTACAATTTCTCATGAATGTTCAGTAGAAAGGCGCACACGGTATGTTGGTGCATTTACTTTGTGTGGATGTTTTATTTGAGTTGTAATTTTTGTTCTGCTGATGTAATATCCGTGTTTTTCATTGATCATTTCACCATAGTTTCTCACGGTGTTTGCTGGTGAAAAGAAGATTAAAATACTGGCTAAACATCAGTTGGAGCATTGCCCTTTATTCTACTTCGAATATGAAAAACCTTCAGGAGCAGTTACAGTGAAAAACGTGGCCTGTTATGGAGCGAGCAGCCAGAGCCCTGCACGCCATGCTTCCAAGACGACAGCCCACATGTGGAAGAGTAGATGGTGAGTTCTTACATCAGCGAAACGTTTGAACTGCATAAAGAGATCTAAGAAAAAGCCAAAAGAAAATTGTATGGTGTAGATATTGTACATTTGTTCATTTATTGAAAGTGTATTACTGTGCTAATGTTTGATATTTAAGGTAGTGTACTCTGGTTAAGTTTCCTTTTATTGTTCTAAGTTGTTGGTTCAAAACATTGTAATGGAGCAGAGTACACAAGAAACTCATATCCTTGAGCAAATAATTATAGCCTTAGAAGATGAAAAGGCACAGTTAGAAAAGAAATTAGAAACTGAACTTGAAGATGCAGAAAGAGAAGAAGTTGAAGCACGCATAGGAGAAATTCATGCAGACCTTGAAATACACAAAATAGGGCTGCCTCAGCCATCATCTAAACCTGACGCAGAGGTGAGACGCACAGATCGTCAAAGGCAACTAACAGGAAAAAATGCATGAGTTTAAACAGACAGAGATAACAAGCAAAGAACGAAAGTTTATGTCAACATATTTAAACTTTAAGGCAGAAATTCAGCTCACTAGGTCCAAACTTAAAGAAAAATGTTCTAAAGCAGAATTGGCTGAAATGATCAAGTCAGTAGAAAAATGTGAGTTGGACCTACAGCAAGATTATGTGGCTTTACGTGCACTGACTACACCATCTCAAAATATGAGAAGAAAGATGGATAGCTGTACTTCAGTTTCTGCTGAAATGATGATACTTCTGAAAAGGCGTTACATAGATGTTGACAAAGAGTTTGATGCAGTAGCTGTAAAAGAATCACTCCTTCAATTACTCCAAAGAGAAGGTGCAGAATCAATTTATGGCTCAACTGTGTCTAGAGCTGGAAGAAATCGCCAGCACAGCCATAGTCAGCAAGGAAGTCATGTATCTGCAAGGAAAGCAGAGGCAGCAGCACGACTGGCATCAAAGCAAGCTGAAATAAACAGAGAAATGGAAATATCTGCCCGGAGAAAGGAGATATTAGCTCAACAAGAGTAATTGAAAATATTGGAAAATCAAAGAGATCTTGAGGTCATTCAGGCAGAATACAATGTATATGCTGAAGAGGAATCAAAAATGAATGCTGAAATAAGAAATTGTGAAGTAAGGAGTACTTTGTCTTTCAGTCAGCTCCCTAAACCACTTAGCAGTCCTCCATGCACCCAAGTTCCTCAGAGCACTGCACCTCCTCACTCTGAAGGTAAATTCATCCAGACCTCACAAAGTGTTCATGCCCCTCATGCCTACTCTGTAATTCAAATGCAAAGTGTGCTGGGAGCAAAGTGGAACATAGAGGTTGATGTGTTCCCATTCAGTGTAGCCCTCAAAGAAAGGCCAGCCACACGCCGAGGAATTCTAGCAACAGTTGCTAGTGTGTATGACCCATTAGGATTTCTCTCACCACATTTTGACAGGAAAACAAGGACTCCAGGAAATGTGCAAACGCGGAGTGGGATGGGATGAACCTATTCCCCCAGCACTAGAGACCAAATGGAAAGCATGGCTCGGTGACTTGGAGAATCTAAAACGGATTGAAATACCAAGATGCCTTGTTCCTGAGAACTTCGGCAAGGTCAAAAAAAATTGAGCTGCATCATTTTTCGGATGCCAGCAGCAGTGGCTATGGACAATGTTCATACATCAGGATTGTTGCTGATTAGAACATGCATTGTGCACTGGTCATGGGTAAAGCCAGAGTGGCACCCACAAGAATAATCACTATCCCACGCCTTGAGCTCACTGCAGCTGCAGTTTCTGCAGCTGTAAGTAACTTCCTCAGGTCAGAGCTCGAGCGGAAAATTGACGAGGAGTTTTTCTGGACAGATTCTAAAGTGACGCTTGGATACATAAAAAATGATGCTCGTCGCTTTCATGCCTTTGTGGCAAATCGAGTTCAGAAAATAAGAGACTCTACTGATCCAAAGCAATGGTTTTACATTGAATCTGATCAAAATCCAGCTGATCACGCATCTAGGGGCCTCAAGGTGGCAGATCTGCTAAGCTCGAATTGGCTCACTGGACCTAAATTCCTATGGGAAAGGGAAATTGTCACAAACCAACATTCCCCTGATCTTCTTGTTGGGGACCCAGAAGTAAAGGTCCTGAAGACAAATGCCCTTGAAGAAAACAGCTTTCTTGAGAGGTTCTCAAGATTTTCCAATTGGGATACAGCTCTTAACGTTGTGGCAAGAATTAAAAGACTTGCAAGGAGAGATAAGTCAGGACCCATTAGTGTAGAAGAAAGACAAATGGCTGCTTTTGTACTCTTCCAGGCAGCACAGAGGGAAGCCTTTAAAGAAGAGCTCAAATGGTTCAGTCAAAACTCAGCTGGACTACCAAAAACTCATAAAATGTATCAACTCGATCCTATTTTGGTAGACAACTTGCTTAGGGTTGGAGGAAGGTTGAGAAAGTCCTCAGCATCATTTGCATTAAATCATCCAGTAATCCTTCCAAAGGAAGGCATTGTCACACAACTCGTTCTTGACCACTGTCACAAGAAAACACAGCACCAAGGCCGAGGCCAAACTCTCAACAAACTCAGGGAAAGTGGCTATTGGATCATCGGTGGCAGTAAGGTAGTGGCCAAATACATTAAAGGGTGTGTCAATTGTAGAAAAGTGCGTGGGCCAGCTGGAGAACAACGCATGGCTGACTTACCATTTGACAGAGTGGATCCTTCGCCCCCATTCACCTACACTGGAGTTGATGTTTTCGGCCCCTTCTATACGAAACAAGGTCAAAGGGAATGGAAGAGGTATGGCCTGTTGTTTACGTGTTTAAGCTCGAGAGCCGCACACATTGAGATGTTGGAAGATCTTTCCACTGACGCATTTATAAACGCTTTAAGATGCTTCGTAGCAATCAGAGGCACAGTCAGACAGATTCGTTCTGACCAAGGGACAAATTTTGTCGGAGCTAAGAACGAGTTCAAGAAGGGTCTATTGGAATTAGACAAGGAGATGATTTCTACTTATCTAGCTAAAAACCAGTGTGACTTTCAAATGAATGTTCCTGAAGCTAGTCACAGAGGAGGCATTTGGGAACGACAGATCCGCACTGTTAGGAATGTTATGAGTTCTGTCCTAGCCCAAGCTACAGGAAGGTTAGATGAAACCTCATTGAGAACTTTCTTCTACGAGGCCATGTCAATTTTGAACCATCGTCCACTCACTACTGATACGATCAACGACCCCAACAGTGCTGAGCCTTTGACGCCTAATCATTTGCTCACAATGAAAGAGTCTGTGCCACTTCCGCCTCCTGGTAGATTTGTAAGAGAAGATTTGTACGCCAGGAAGAGTTGGCGGAGGGTGCAATATTTAACAGAGTTGTTCTGGAGCAGGTGGCGCAAGGAATACCTAACCAGCATTAGTTTAAGACAACGATGGCATACTCCTAAACAAAATGTACAGGTTGGAGATGTAGTGATTTTAAAGGAGGACAATATTCCAAGAAATGAGTGGAAATTGGCAAGGGTGGGCAAAAGGATCTGGGAAAGAAAGGTGAACGTTTGAAACAAGTCTCTTTTCTTGAGAGACCAGTTCAGAAACTAGTGGTACTAGTTAAAGGGTCTAAACTACAGTGAAGTAGTACAAGGGTTAAGAACACAAACATAATATGTGATCTATAAGTTTATTTAAGAAGTGATTTTTTTGTAACATAAGTTGATGTTTGATTGTCAATTTATTAAAAATTACAGGATTTAATTTTGTTTAACTCATGTAAATAGAAATCCTTTGTAATTTTGGTGGCAGTGTAGCTGTCGCATTGAAATGTAATTATTATGTGATTGCAATGTTCAAAATTTGGTGTTTAATGTGGATTCGTGTTGTGTTGTCGCCACCTACTGGTGGACCTGAGTGTGGCGCTTTGTGTGCACATGCTTTGGGGTGATGTTCAATTAAGCGCACATGTCACCAGAGACTGAAGGCTCAAGCCAGAAAGAGAATGCTGGCTTGTGTAAAAGATGGAAATATGGAAGATATGGACTACAATTTCTCATGAATGTTCAGTAGAAAGGCGCACACGGTATGTTGGTGCATTTACTTTGTGTGGATGTTTTATTTGAGTTGTAATTTTTGTTCTGCTGATGTAATATCCGTGTTTTTCATTGATCATTTCATCATAGTTTCTCACGGTGTTTGCTGGTGAAAAGAAGATTAAAATACTGGCTAAACATCAGTTGGAGCATGGCCCCTTATTCTACTTCGAACATGAAAAACCTTCAGGAGCAGTTACACATCTTAAGTAAAACTTTACTCATTTTTTTTTTCAGGCAACAAGTTTGCATAGTTTTTTGAGTTCTGTGAACTAATTAGATTTTACAGTGCAGGCATCAAATCCAATCTTCTGCAATGCTCATCTCACATGTCGCTTCTCATATTTAGACATCCATTCATTGCATTTTCATTCATTCTTAACATAGAACATCCATTATATTTGAACATTCAGTACCATGAATACAGTTCACTGCATCCCCAACACACAGACGCACACACACACACACACACCAACACACACAGACAAAATCTGAATCTTTATAACTTTCCTCACTTATAAGAAATTATCCCCATAAACCAGAAGATCAACTAAATAACAAACAAACCAACAAATTACAACAGTTAAATTAAACTGAAAATATTTTTGAATACTGTACTGGTTTCTTGAAGAAAATTTCTGCACTAACTAAAAAGCAATCCCGAGGCACATGCTATGCTAGCTGTTTTACCTAGTCACAGTGATTTTTGTATTTAGGGGCTATTGAGTACTTCATCTGACTCTTTTGCTTAGATCCTTCACTTTTGACCATTAAAAAGCAAAGACTCCCAAAATATTTTTAACAGTTACTGAGCGCTGCAAATACACCCCTCCCCCAAATATATTCCCTGCTGCTTGTCATTGGACTCAATGAACAAAAGAATCATTAGTAAGTGGCAGAGTAAAACTAAGTTTAACCTTTCATTCATGTAAATTAACCCTTTAAGACCTACCATAGAACTAAGTCCGCCAGAGCTTTATATTTTTACATGCTGTAGTGCCATTTCTGGGAGCATTTCAAGTTGCTATACATCAATACAACTGTTATAGCCCAAATTTTAATAATATGTATGCATTAAGTCCATAGTAACTACATAAATTGAAAAGAAGTGCAATAAACTACAAAAAAAATTGAAAATCTTTTTTTTTTTTTTTAACATATATTTCTACTTAGAGAAATTTAAGAGGCTTATCCCTCAAAACTGCAAATACAAAAAAGTTGCACAAAATAGTTTCCCACCACAGGAAATTTATTTTGAGTGTCTTCATAGTTTTATTTTTGAATTTTCATATACTGCAGGAAAAACAAAAATAAATATTATAATGCAAATTTCCCAAAAAACAGGATATATATAAATAAACTATTTCCAGCAGTGGAATTTGAGTCCTAAGCATCACAGAAACGACGCAGAAAGTCATAAAGTCAAACATAACTTTTAAAAACAACAGTATAAGCTTATAAGGCCCCGATGGTAAAAAAAACCAAAAAACCCAAAAGCCTACATTTCCACAAAATCATGTCACTTCCGGTTTCGGGCAGGTCATGGCAGACATGCGATAGTTCGCACTGATGGACGTAGGACGTGTTATGAACAGCTGATTGGATCGGTAAAGCGTTTTTCTGGAATATTATGTTTTTGTTGCTGCAAGTGCTTTTTATGCAATTTTTGCAAAGCCATGTGTGGAAGGAAACCATGACAAGTTGATGGCATAAGATGTAAGTACAACTCCTCCGGTTTCATATGCAAAAAAAAATTATTGCGCTAGCTTACATGGTTACAGCGCTACCGAGATTTAAAAATAGTTACGCAAAACGGAGCGTGCCCGCTCCGACCGGCTTTAAAGGGTTAACAATTAATAATTATTTTTGTTTAGTGAATTTAAAAATAAATGTGTGTTTGTACGTGTGAGAGTTGGCATGGACATGGAGTTTCGGTACATCATGGAATACTGCTTGATAACCCAATGATGCAGAGTATATACCCACCCCACCCTTTCTATAGCTGCACTCCATCATGTTCATGATGAAAAAACATGATTGCTGTTTTTGCCACCCAGAATTAGTACTAAAAAAAAGAATGTAGTCAGTCTCATCTGTGGCTGGCCTGTTAATAATCTAGCCATCCTTTTGAGGGCATATGTAGGACAAGAGAACGTTAATCATGTTCTTAATAATGGGGAATTGTGGGTGGAGCTGATGTGGCAGGTGATGGGCTAAGACCATCTCCCAGGCATCCACCAGATTGACATTCAGTCCTTTAAACATGGCTCTGAGCACTTTGTCTCTCTGCAGTGAGTACCAGTCGCTGTTAGTTAGTACTTCATGAAGTTTCAAAGCTTTGGGGTTTCCAGTCCGAATAACAACCAGTGTATCTGGAGCCCTGGACAGAAGCAAGACCACTGCCCTCCGAATGCTCTGCAACCGTCGGATGTAGATCTCAGTGGGGAAAGTGCAGAAGTGTGCCCAGATGCCAATAACTACAACGGTGTTTCTACCTCCAGTCACACTGTCTAACTCGTTGGCAATATAACGCAACTCGCTGGTTGGCACTTTGGTAAAATGGAGAGGAGGCCCGTGCACACGGTAAGTCACAATGATGTTGTTTTCATAGTTCAGAGCCATAAAAGGTCCAACTTTCTTCTCACTATGCAAGTTAAACTCCTTGAGATCTGAAAGTATTAGAGAGGGAATACATTAAGCTGCAGAGTAGAAAAAAATTAAATTGGTGTCAAAAAGGTTTGTGGGTCAGATACCTCGTACTGTTGCAATAAAGTATTCAAACCACTGCCTGATGGTGGAGTCTCCATACAAGTGAACCACCTTTCCTTTCAGACACTGAGTGATGGCTGATGGAGTGTTGAATTGATGAACTGTGGTGTCATCTAGTGCTTTCCACACACCCTGGTAGTAATAGCCAGAGGGTCCAGGTCCAACACTATTGCTGCTCTCCTCTGAATTATCTGAGAAGAGGACAAACAAGAAAAGAAAGAATTGTATGTTTGTTTAAGCTTATAAGTGCACTGATGTCTCTTAAAATGTTTGTTCTAATTTAATTTCGTAACAAGTCTGGTCAGTGTGGTTTTCTAGACACACTAAGTTGGTCAGATTGTTTGAAAATGTTTTTAGTCACCTACAAGTCAGTCCAAATGTAGTGTACTAGTGATTTGAAGACTGGTGCACATGTAACTGACTCCAAATAAAGTTTTACACATTACAAATGGAAGTCTCATCACATGCATTGTGCGCTTTGCAATTTTGTCACAGACTTGAATGTGTGTACAGAGAAAATGTTACGGTCCTGGGCCTGGGCACAGTTTTTTTTTTATTTTGCATTATTGTTTATTAGTCTTTTTTCTTCTATTGTTCATGGTTACTAGTGTTTTGGTGTCTGTTCTGTATTTCTGAGCTTGTGGATTCCTTTGCCCCTAATGTCAATAATACTGTTGATGGTGAGAAGACAACATTCAAGGGGAGATTAATCTAATTTTAATTAGGAAAGATTTTCATGTTTTACTGTCCACTTATTACAACTTTGTAATCATACCATTTATTGTTATAATAGACCTCTTTATTTTGGGGAATAGCAGCCGTTAATTTTATCCACATGTTATGGACAATCTAAACAGAAGTCCACATGTTACACTGCCACCCAAATATTCTATGCTACCACCACTTAGCTTACAGTAGCCTTGACACATCTTTCCACAGGTATCTACTGTCTGGAACAAGGTAGTAAATGTAATAGAGCCGTTTAATTTTTATAGCTGTCAACTGCTCACAATCTGCAGCACATCCTCTTTCAATTTAGATATAAATGATTGTTGTCAAAAGTGACTTTACCTTTCTTCTTGGGCAAAACAGTGACACCGGCAGGTCCTGAAGCTGGAATGGAGACTTTCATATTGACACCTCTGAAGCAAGCACACACAATTTTATGTAACACAGCAGGCAACAAATCAGATTGGATTAAACACTACTAAACATTAAAGAAAGATATAGTGAACAGTAAGTTATTCACCATTAATACAAATCAACAGTTACCTCAAATCTATGGGGAAAAACCTTGTAAAATATGAGGTTGGATTTTTACGTTTCTGGAAAGACAGGTTGATGAGTGATAATCATCATTCGAGAGTCGTCTTGATACATGTTCAATCATCCAGGTAAGTAAATCTCCATAATGAATTGTACTGTTTATAAGATTTGGGGAAACATGCAGTCAGCTGAGACTGAAGAAGTCACTTGGATGAGTGACGAAACGTTTCTCCCACAAAACGCTACGTCCAGATGAACAGATTCAACTTCTGGAGATTTACTTTCCTGGATGATTGAGAATGCATCAAGACGAGTACATTTGCATGATGACTGAAACTAGCCCACTGAAGGAACAATGGACTGGGAGGTCAGTTCTTTAATCATAATTACTGTGAATGGTACTCATGGCCATTGATCAGTGGGCTGGTTTCAGTCATTATGCAAATGTACTGTTTATAAGATTGGGGAAACCTGCAGTCAGCTGAGACTGAAGAAGTCACTTGGATGAGTGACGAGACGTTTCTCCACTGAAAACGCTACGTCCAGATGGACTTTAATAAAAAAAAAAAATGTTTCACCAAGGACCCAGAAGTAATTCTCACCTCTGAAAGAGCTGGTCCATTGCTGTGATTTGCTGATATCCAGCCCTTAAGTGGAGGATCCTGGCATCACAACTCAGATTCTTTGGCTTGTAGCAGAACCACGGCTCACCTGTTTGGAGGTCAGTGTAGTTGCACACAGGCTGCTGGGTTGGACGCAAGCATACGTGACATTTGGTAGTTTCAGTAACTGAGCCTGAGCGGAACTGGCTCACGAAGCGCATCCTGTCGGGCTGTTCTATGTTCAGTCTGCGAAGTTCTGTGACTGCCTCACTGGGGTGAACCAGTGTCACCTGGTAGGACCAAGAATCAAAGTCTGGTAACCCGGTCTCATAGATTATATGCATATGAAGAACCTTGTAATACACACTTTGGTGTTGGTGGCAAGTAGGTCTGGGCCATATCATACCGTTCACGGTATGCCGGTATAATGTTAGGCAAAAATTAAATATTACAATAGAATATGGCTAAAATGTGCATGCGCAGTGCCTTTGTTTTCATACATGGCGGAAAAAGCATGGTGGCAACGGAGAATGAAAAGGGCAAAAGCGGATCGTTGAATGAAACAGATTAAGAGGAACTGGTTTGTAAAATGCTGCAACTTTCATGATGTGGAACTAGTTTGGTTTTTGTCCATCAGATACCCACCAAAGCACATTTTTTTTGTAGAACACGCAAGCGGCCATCGTTATTACCATATTTTTCGAACTTTAAGGTGCTCTTAAAAGCCTTTAATTTTCTCAAAACTCGACAGTGCACCTTATGTATTCTGGTTGTGCTTACTGACCTCAAATAGGTTTTATGTGGTACTCAAAATCTGTCAAAAAATGTTTTAGTACGACTTTGGGAAGCTACGAAGCCGCACCGCTTGATGGATTGTCGGAGCATTATGGCTACCGTAGTCAGGAGTCTCGCGGAGTAATGCATACTGTGCTTCAACATAATATCACCGTACATGTGTGTATAGGAGGACCCCAAAAGGCACCTGTTAAGAGACGTGTATGAAGCGGATTTTAAACTCAAGGCTATCAGTCGCACAGTAGAACATCCGAATAGAGGAGCTGTGAGAGAATTCAGGATTAATGAATCAATGGTACAGAAGTGGAGGAAGCAATAGTGATATGCGATACCACTGATTTCAGTTCCCATCCGATACCAAGTAAAATTCAGGGTGGCATCGACGATACTGATCCGATACTTTGTACAAAAACTTAATGTTTCATTGCAATTCATAATACAATATATAATGACATTATGTAATTGTAATAATAATATAGTAATATAGCTTCATAATGATTACAGGACATCAGACTACTTGTTCTTATTGCTTAATAATGCAGAATAATACTATAGAAACAAAAAACCTGAAGTTGTGTGCTATTTGAGCACGTTGCCTGCCTGCAGCACTAAAGGACTCCGCGAGAGATGTCTGTCTTGCCCTAGCAGCACCTGTCCCTCTCCTCCTCTTCAGTTTGCCTCAACATAAGCTCATCATATTCTGTGATATGATTTACTCTGAGGTGTTTGACGAGGTCAGTGATGTTGCCACAACACCTCACTGTCTTGCCATATGTAATGCAAACCGCGTCTTAGCTGTTTGTGGAGGTAAAATACCTGCACAAATGACTCCGTTTACGCTCAGCCACTGTTGTGAGTGCGCACGCCAGTGGCTGCGACACATTTATACAGCCGTGTTTCACATATGACTATGAAAAGCGCAAGAGGAAGTAGTTCCTTCCAATTTAGACGATCCGAATGATATAGTTTCTTTCCACTGTGTTCCTTTTAATGGGACAAACTACAAATTTACCCCAGAGTAGTAAAATATAGATATTTTAATATGAGAATCGATTCTAGAACATAAATTACTGGTATTGGAAGAATCAATATTTCAATATCGATCCGCACACCACTAGGAAGCAAGAAGAATGAGCTGAGTAAAGTCTGACTTATCTGACTGCTTTGTTTGCTCTTGCTCTTGACGAAGGCGGTCGTACTTTTCTCCTCTCCTCCTCCTCCTCTCCCTTAGCTTCCCTGCTTAGCCTGTTGTGTCCTTGTCTAGTCTTGTGTTTTTTGTATTACTTTTCCCTGGAACACTTTCTCACAGTCTGTTCTCTACAACGTAAAAGAGAATTATAGATTTGATCTACTGGTCCCTGAATGCAATTGACACCCCTTTCTCAACGAGAAGTTTGGGCTTGGGTGAGCCTGAGTGCTGAAGATATCTACCTATTCGGAACGTCTTGATGCATTCTCAATCATCCAGGAAAGTAAATCTCCAAAAGTTGATTCTGTTCATCTGGATGTAGCGTTTTGTGGGAGAAACGTTTACACTCATCCAAGTGACTTCTTCAGTCTCAGCTGACTGCAGGTTTCCCAAATCTTATAAACAGTACATTACAAACAGTACAGTACATCACCATGGAGGAGAGGAAGGCACTCACATCACTTAGTGATGACAACAAGATTATCATCCTTCCGGCAGACAAGGGTAGGTGCACAGTATTGCTAAACCAGAAAGAAGATTTTGTCACTACTCAGTGATGAAAATACTTATGAGCCCCTGAAACGAGACCCAGGAAGTGACTACAGGAAGAGGGTGATAGACTGTCTGAAGCAGTTAGAACAAGACAAGGCTATTGACCGGACCTCATACCACAGGCTGTACCCAGGGAGTCTACACCAAGTCTGTATGGTTTACCGAAAATACATAAACAGGGTGCACCTTTAAGACCGATTGTCTGCATGATCAACTCGGTCACCTATAACATCTCCAAGTTTCTGGCTTCAATCCTCAACCCCTGGTGGGCAGCTCTGAACACCACATCCAGAACACCCTGGATTTTGTTGAGAAGGTGAGAGATGTCATTATGGAGGCAGATGAAACCATGGTCTCGCATTTACGTTACATCTCTCTCTTCACTTGCATCCCAGTCACGGAAGCGTTGGAGGTAGTCCGTAAGAGATTACAGGATGACACCAACCTCAGCAACAGGACCACTCTCATCATCGACCAAGTGTGTTTGCTTTTGGAACTGTGTCTTCATTCCACCTACTTCACATACAAGGGTCAGTTCTACAGGCAGAAACATGGGTGTGCCATGGGCTCCCAGTTTCACCCATCGTGGCCAATTTGTACATGGAAGAAGTGGAAAAGAGAGCTTTGCTATCCTACCCTGGAACACCACCAAGCCATTGGTTCAGATATGTGGATGACACCTGGGTGAAAATCAAATCTCAGGACGTACCACAATTCACGGATCACATTAACTCAGTGGACCGACACATCAAATTCACCAGGGAGAATATGAAAACTGGCAGGTTAGCCTTCTTAGACTGTGAGATTTCCATCAGTAATGGGGGACATCTAAAAGCCGACATTTACCATAAACCTACACATACGGATCAGTACCTAAGGTTTGACTCTCATCATCCACTGGAGCACAAACTGGGTGTCATCAGGACGCTACAACACAGAGCGAACACCATCCCCACTGACACAGCGGCCAGGGAGGCAGAAGAACAGCACATCAAGAAGGCCCTGAGTAAATGTGGTTATCCCAGCTGGACTTTTGTCAAAGCTAGGAAGGCACCTAAAGAAAGCTCCAGCCGATCCATTTACGTGAAAAGGAAAGACCATCTCTGAATCGAGGAGGGGCCTAAGGGTGCATCTTTCGCCATCTTACAATGCTGTGATTGCAGCCATTCCTCAACTCTCTGTGAATGGTACTCATGGCCATTGATCAGTGGGTTTTGGTCAGTGGTTGTTGATCAATGGTCATGAGAATTTGCATAATTATGATTAAGAACTGACCTCCCAGCCCATTGTTCCTTCAGTGGGCTGGTTTCAGTCATTATGCAAATGTACTGTTTATAAGATTTGGGGAAACCTGCAGTCAGCTGAGACTGAAGAAGTCACTTGGATGAGTGACGAAACTTTTCTCCACAAAACGCTACGTCCAGATGAACAGAATCAACTTTTGGAGATACCTATTCAGAACAATGATAACAGGGTTATTGCTGATTGGAGCTGGCTTGGCCCTGGCTTATCGAAGAATTAAGGAAGCGGAACTGGCTGTTCAAACCCCCACAAGGCTGCCCGCTGGGATTGAAATGATGGGACAAGGTGTGAGTTTCTCAAAATGGGCTCATTGAGTGCAGCACGGATAAGATCTTGGAGAAGCTTACGGCTGCGTTGAATACTCAGAATAAGACCTGAGTGAAAACTGGATTACATCTTAGAGGGCTCACTCGAATAACATCTTTGAGCGCAAATTGGATCACATCTTGGAGAAGCGCACTGTGGTCGTGTGTTCTCAGAAATCGGCTCTCTGAGCACAAGAATGACAACACCAACGAGCGTAAGTCTGATAACATCATGGAGAAGCTCATGGCTCTCCAACGGGAGATTGAGAGACCAGTGTCGGACTGTTAGAACAGCTTTGAAATTCATATGAGTTGTTCGCACTAAAGTAAAAACCACAATCACTTCATGTGGATACCCCTTTGGTGCCAGCTGCAGTCTCAAGGCTGGAGCTGAACAACAACACCCTGATAATGAACTGTTTTTAGACTGTTCTTCCCATTCTATGCAAGGCCACCTGGGTTGGCTGGAAGACTGTTTACTTAGCCTGGCATGGCGAAGGACACTGTCTCAGCTGAACTCTGGACACACACACACACACGCACACAGACATATACACACATGCAGACATACACTCATCCCCCTTCCCCCCTCCAAACGCCTTCGACACTTATTCCCTTCCGATGCTGACGGTGGATCAAGGAGACCAGCGCATAGGCTGCAAGCCCGGATGTACTGTCTACATCGGCTGTCTCTCACCCTTTACCCACCCCTGTTGCTTGTCATGTGTTTCTTTGGTGTATTAAGAGTTTTGTCATGTGCTATGTGCAGGGTGGTTTTTTTCTGTTCTCAAACTGATCTCCCTATTGAAGCTCAATCTGGGGGGTATTTTTTCTCCTTATCTTTCCTCATGTGGTGCATTTTCCATTGTTATACCTCTCTGACCTGTCTTCCCCATGTGATGTTTTTGTGTAATGTATGTATGGTCGGAGGGTAAGATGGCGCCGCCATTGCGTGCAATAGGTCGGCAGCCTTAACATGAAATTTCCCCTTGTGGGACTAATAAAGGTATATCAAAAAATGTCAGCCCATTTCCACTGGAAGTGCCTTTTGGTTAAACTGTCAGCAAGGAATTTGCATTTGCACTGTTACATTTTTATATAGCTTTAATGCACTGTTAGGAAATAAAATATATAATCTGAATGGTGATTAGTGTGTTTTATGAGAGGCCCAGATTTCAGTGTAAAACTAGGTTGCAGGCTGACAGGAAACTGCATACTTTTGCAGAGCATAGGACCAGAAAGTGAAACCAACTAGACTGTTTGATCGAAACTTAAAGTGTGATGTGACGTAGAGAGTGAGTATATAAGTAACTAGGCTTCCGTTTGTGTTTCAGACGTGGGGTTGTGTGTGTTGTGTCCAGGTCTCCATATCCAGATATGTAAAATTAAAGATCATTTTAAAGTAATAAGACCACTTTTGAGCCGTGTCCTTTTTTGGCCGTAAAGAATACAAAAGAACTGGGATTTAATACTTGGTGCCAGTGACCCGGATTCTTGTGCAGCTGAGGGGACTAATTTGGAACTTGAGGTACGATCTGATACGAGGTGGACAACAGACCTGTCTAAAAGAGTAAAAGTAAGCGCACAAGCCTGTTGAAAATTGTCCACATTGGATGAATTCTAAATTAGTTGTCCACCAAATTGATGATTGTTACCATTAAACTGGCTCAGTAGTGGAAATTAAACGTAATTGTAAAATCTGTTAAGTAGATTTCAGGTGACATGTCCAGGATCATTTTGGGTAATTAGAAATAAAGAAAAGTGAAGTTTGGGGATATTTGATGAAAGCTCATTGTTGTTAATACTGGGGTGGATTTTTAATTGTTGTTTGAAGTTGGTGTGTTATGTGTGTGTATGTTACGTCAGCCAAGAAAAGAGATATTAGGTTAAAATATTTGGTTAAGGGATTGGTTGGACTCAGGCACCAGATAATTCAGCTGTGGAATCCCCACAGTGGTGCTTTTAAATATATTTAAATAAATTTTAGGATGGGAAGTTGGACTTCCTATGGGTGCAAAATGTTCTGAGTGTGATGGCTCAATCTTGCGGCGGACGCGCTGCAATTTCCTGCGACGACAGGGTCATCCGGGTGATACCTGCGACAGATAGGGACAGTCGTTAATAATCAGTGGTCAAGTACCACTTTTCTTGCACAGTTTGACCGACAGGGTTGGACCTGGGTGGTCCCGTTCGAACGTGATTGACAGGTAAACCTTAAGTAAAGCTTAATGGCGCAGACGGGATTCGGCGCCCAGGAGTGGGGTTTCGGTCAACTCACGGGGACCACTTTTAAATTATCATAGGGCCTAGAAATTTGACCGCTATAGGTGAGGGCATTCCCAAAGCGGGTTGATTGACCAGCAAGGTTGGACCTGGGCTTAGAGGCTTTTAAATTAATCAAGGAAAAAGTTAAGTGTACCGGTACTGAGGTTTGGAAAATGTGATATGGAAATGGTGAATAATATCGGTTTTGAAGAGGTAATATGGTAATGGAAATAATTTATCTTGGCACTCAGTGGCAGTCTTTTGTTATATATATATAAATGTGTGAATGTATAAGTGAAGTGTAAAATTGTCATTTGGATGAATGTTTAAAGGTGCACATTGTTTTGAGAGAAAAGGCGGTGTGTGTGAGACGACGAAGTTTAGGGAGGTGCGTAATATGCTGATGAAAGTATTGTGTGAATGTTACAAAACTGAACTGAAAGAATGGTGATATGTGTGGAAAATTGTTAATTGTCCCGATGTCTGAAAGAACTCTGCTGAGCACGCTGAAGATTGTGATGTGAATGCTTGCAAAACCAGAGAGCTTAGTATATTTAAAAGTGTGTGTGTGAAATAAGGGTGTATTGTTTTAGATCAAGACTTAGCAGAAGTACAGAGGGTTTATAGACTGTAAATATAAAAAACAAGAGTTTGATTAGTCTGTAGAAACAGGAAAGAGAGAAACAGAAAATATGAGTCTGCATGGCTGTGTGTGTGAGAGAGGAAGTAGTGTGTGTGACAGGAACTTTGCATGCCCATAAAAGGAAACTGGCTGATGTGTGTAGTGTGAGACCAGAGAGAGACTTAGGAAGGAATGTGTTAAGAAAAAGTGATAAAATGAAATTAATTAAATGCTTTAGTGTGTTAATACAGGTGGACTTCCCTCAACCTGAAATCTTGAGTAAAGCGGCAAAATGATAGATTAACAGAATTGGGAGGAAAACAGGCCAGGTTTTGGCTAAAATTTTACAGCTTGACCTCTCACTTTGTCCCGACCCTGAGAAGAAGCTCAAAGGACAGTTAATCTCCTGATGAAGACCGACAGAACATCGTGGACTTGAAGAATTAACAGCAGGCAAAAGACAGTGCAACTGACCTATAACACTGAAGGGTCAAGCAGCAGCATGTATGAATACCACTGATGGAACATGAGTTTTGAATTGCAAGCTGGAAACTTGACAAGTGACATGACTGTTTGAAGGCACTGGATGTGATATTTGCCATGCTGGGAGTTAACCTAAAAGAAAAGACTGAAAAGATCAAGAGAGAAGTAACAGAGAAGAAGAAACAGCTGAGTTGGGCCTGTGTTGATCTGTGAGGCCCCACAGGAAACTATGAGAACAGTGAGAGACGTGAACCTGGACATCATATAGTGAATGCATATGGGAAAATTGGATTGAAGGCTGAACTCATGAAAGTTTAGAAATGTCCACCACATCACAACAAAGAGGGAAACAAAAAAGGTAAAAATAAAGAGAGAAATTAACTAACAATTACATTAATGAATAGAAAACACACATATACAAATTGTTACATGTGAAATTATTTTTGGAAAGAATCAGATGTGAGATTGACATGACCACATAAACGCAATGAAGAACACGCCTACACTATCAATGTAAATACATAAAATAAATTGGTATTTCTGGCCGGAGAGAGAGAAGTGGGCTGTTTAAGCACTCATGATAATAATGAAAATGTCTAAGTTTGTCATTTTTAGGTGCAAAGCAGACCTGGATCAATTTTCCACATGCAGCAGTCGGAAGAAAGTTATAGGTTAACATCACTGGAAACGTTCAGGCCAAGTTTCTGGTTGAACTGGCTGAAGACAAGGAATGCTGTTATTTAAGGTGGGAAATCAAAATTTGGGTTTGCAAACTTGGGGAAGAGAAAACTGACTGCTTAAGTGGGAAAATTGTGAAGGAGTCTAAAACACTGCAAAAAGAAATATATACAAAATCACACACACAAAGAGAAAATGCATTAACCTTAGAAATACAAGAGAGCTCATGAGGATTAGACAGCATGTTGAGCATGTGAGTCTGTTTATCAGTGTTAAAATAGTGTGAATTTAGCACACTTAAACCCTGAAGTTGAGGAATGACTTAGGAAGTTCCATGACAAGGGAGTGACGTTGGTGAAAATGAAAAGTGATTAAAAGCTTAAAGTAGTTTTAAAATAGTGAATTGGAAGTGCTCTTGTGGCGATTGAATAAAACAAGTGATTACTCTAGGAAGAAAATAAAATAATTTAACAGTGTGGTGAGGTTTAAATATGCCTTTCTCTTGTCACGGTGAGTCCTGAGATATGACTCAGTATGCTAATTAGCTAAAATGAGTGGTGAGAAAGAAGCTTTGTGTGTGGCTGTGTGTGAGAGGCTTTCAAGAGAGGAAATATAGCAGAGACTGAGGAGGATTAATTGGTGAAATATATAATGGTAAAGTAACAGGACAATTAAATAAAGTGGTCAGGTCTGTTCAGAAGTGCAGAGTTGGACAAGAAATTTATAATTTAATGATGACACATTGTTATAACGTGTTTATATCTTATGCTAAATTTAAGTATGTTAAAGTGCTTAAAGGGGAACATTATTGTGTGCAAATTGTGTGGCTTTTAACAAGATTTTCTGTGTATTTAGCAGGTGAAACTATGTCAGTTGACCTCGGACTCTCAGTACGCTGTGGAATCTGAGGCCAACCACTAGATATGATGTGAGGAAAATGAACAGAGGGAGTAATTTAAGTCTGATTTCAGACTATGTAAGTATTGTAAGTTGTATGTATGTAAGTTCTATCTATGTAAGTTTTTTTTTCCTTTTTCTTTGTCTTTTTTCACTCGCAAAGGGAGAGTGTTTCCTAGCGCTGTCTGTAGAAAACTGTACTGTTCTTCCCGCTGTAAACACCACTGTTTTGTTCAGAAAAAAACATTGCGTGTATTTTTTATCATAACTCTCGTTTTACCTGGCCCATCGACACAATTCAAAACTGGTATGTAGTTTGAAGTCCGCACTTTCGACCCATGTCATGTGATTTTGACGCACCGGCGCATCCGGTGACCCCAGAGGGTTAAGTGAAAAGAAATTGATGGGGTTTTTTTGTACTAATAAAGTTGTTGTAAAGTATATTGTCTCACATCTATTATATCATCAGTTGTATCGTTATCACAAATTTTCAAATATATATCGTAATAAATACTTTTGGCCAAATTGCCCTGCCCTAGTGGCAAGTAATCTATTCAGATTACATGCTGGCAAAAGTAAACAGTGCCAGTAGGAACAAAAACAAACCATGTCTGGGTGGACACTAATTTAATCCAATTCAATTCAATTCAATGTTATTTATGTAGCGCCAAACTACAACAAGAGTCGCCTCAAGGCGCTTTATATTCTACAGTAGATTGTACAATAATAGATACTGAGAAAAACCCAACAATCATATGACCCCTATGAGCAAGCACTTTGGCGACAGTGGGAAGGAAAACTCCCTTTAACAGGAAGAAACCTCCGGCAGAACCAGGCTCAGGGAGGGGCGGGCCATCTGCTGCGACCGGTTGGGGTGAGAGAAGGAAAACAGGATAAAGACATGCTGTGGAAGAGAGACAGAGATTAATAACAGATATGATTTAATGAAGAGAGGTCTATTAACACATAGTGAGTGAGAAAGGTGACTGGAAAGGAAAAACTCAATCCCCCAGCAGCCTACGTAAATGGTAAAACTGGACTGATGCACCTCCTGCAGTCAGACCTGCAGGGTTTAGGCCTGTGCTGTTCTCCTCTGTCTTATACTGAACACAAACAATGTTTTGGGACTGGCACAAATAATTTGTGTGCCTTCTTATTTGATGTAGCACACCTGATTGTTCTGTAAATAGATTCAAATGGTTACATAAAAACGCCTGAGGCCTTGGCTGCATTTTAGGTAAATAACACCATATAACCTTGTGGTTTGCAAAACTTGTGCATAATTTTTAGAAAGGTACAATTTCTATTTGCATTTCAAGTTATGAAAATGATTCGTTAAACATGTTTGTAGGTTTTACAGTAAAAAATTTAACTTTTTTCTACTGGGATTTTGATTTTTTGTCTGGATTTAGATCAATTGTGCTAATATAGTATACCAAAATGAAAAAAAAAAACCCCTCAAATTTCAGTTATTTGAGGTTGTGCTGAAAATAATAATACCAAACAAGGCAAGATAAACAGTTTTTAAAGGTGAAATATAGAGGTAAAATCAAAAGTAGTCAAAAACAGCTAATTATACCCTGGACCCCAGAGGGTTAACCTAACCCCGCTAACCTAGCCTTGATAGCTGTATATAGCTGCTAAATCTGCAGTTAGTCACAGTTATGTAGATAATTCTCTGCAGTTAAGTGTCGAGAAATGCTAAGTCTGCTTTTCTCTAAAGGTTCCACTGTTCCAAAAAACAGAAGGGCAAGTTGAATATAAGATTATCAACCCTTATGATCAGCATAAAAATGATAAATTTTAACATCACCTCAACCTGTGCACTTCCTTCCCAGAGTAAAAAGAACAAAGCAGAGTAGGAGCCATTGAGATGATCCACGATTTGCCCTGCCACACCTGCATGAAGAGTTGGGTTGTGCAGACGAGCGAGTAAGACATCTCCCCCACAATTCTTTGGATGGCCCTGGAAGTCATGAATTTTGATCAGAACCTCCAGCTTATCCCCAATATGCCACTGTTCCCCTTCTCTCCCTGGAAGAATGGTGAAGGTGCTGTGTGCTGGATCACTGGTTCTGTTCATGGACACAGGTGATGGTAATGGTGGAGTTTCAGGCCAAGCAATGGACTGTAGTAGGAGGTGTTCTTCATGAGCATCTGTACCAGAAAATGGTTGGAATTTACAGTTGTAATGCATCTCAGAAGGTGGGGTGAACGGGGAAACACTTGGGATGATGACGATGGTGTTTGCTTTATTCAAGAACTGGAAAAGAGAGAGATTAAAGACAACAACAAAAATACATCAGACAATTTAAGTCCGCTTCATTTTTAGTCGTTAATTGCATAATGAAGGATTCGTATTGCCATTGCATTTGCTAGTCTATGAGTTAATGCAAATGTGTGATGCATGGCGCCTCTGTATTCAAAAGAATATGTGAATCACAAAACGAACATGTATAAAATGATCCAATTCAAAAATGTGAGCTTGTTCCATTATCAGAGTTATGATAATGGAACAAGAGTGTTATTTCAAAGTCAAAATTGTACATTTTAAAATGTATTACCTACAGGAGTAAATTTCATAGATATTTAACACAATTTAATTTACCGGTATTCATTTTCCTAAAGATTTTTGTATATATATAATATTTATATATATTTTTGTATATACGTTATTATATAATAATGTATATATAATATATAAATAAAATGCTACAATGCCTACAATAAAAACAAACAAAAAAAACCCCCACCCATCTCGCCCCTGTGGGCGGTTTATCCTTCAAGCTCGGGTCCTCTACCAGAGGCCTGGGAGCTTGAGGGTCCTGCGCAGTATCTTAGCTGTTCCCAGGACTGCGCTCTTCTGGACAGAGATCTCCGATGTTGTTCCCGGGATCTGCTGGAGCCACTCACCTAGCTTGGGAGTCACCGCACCTAGTGCTCCGATTACCACGGGGACCACCGTTACCTTCACCCTCCACATCCTCTCGAGCTCTTCTCTGAGCCCTTGGTATTTCTCCAGCTTCTCGTGTTCCTTCTTCCTGATATTGCTGTCATTCGGAACCGCTACATCGATCACTACAGCCGTCTTCTTCTGTTTGTCTACCACCACTATGTCCGGTTGGTTAGCCTGGTGTGATAGACCCCAGGCTATATGGATCTTGTATTCAGAGCTTGTTCTTGTGCTGCCATGATTAGTGCCTCTGTGCTGTCTTTCAGTCCAGCTTTGTCCAGCCACTGGTAGGATTTCTGGATATCAGCCACCTCCTCTATCTGCCGGTGGTACATACCGTGCAGGGGCCTGTCCTTCCATGATGGTTCCTCGCCTTCCTCCTCTTTCTTGGGTTTCTGCTGCCTGAGGTATTCACTGAGCACGCTGTCAGTTGGGGCCATCTTCGTGATGTATTCGTGGATGTTTCTTGTCTCATCCTGGACTGTGGTGCTGACATTCACCAGTCCCGCCCCTTCCTTCCGCTTAGCATACAGCCTCAGGGTGCTGAACTTGGGGTGAAACCCTCCATGCATGGTCAGGAGCTCTCTTGTCTTTATGTCAGTGGCTTCTATCTCCTCCTTTGGCCAGCCTATTACCCCAGCAGGGTACTACGCAAGTAACCCTGGCGGAAGGGGTTACATGAATAGGATGAGGGACCTATGGATATATATATATATATATATATATATATATATATATATATATATATATATATATATATATGCAAAATGTGGACATCACATTTTGGGCTGTCTAGACCAAAATACTAAGGGCGAGATAAAATTATGTATGATTGTGATTATACATGCATGATTATAGGTGATATTATTTATATAGCACATTACTGTAATATTGTGTTATATTACAGTAATGTTTGTTTAAATAAGTGAAATAAAAACAGCACATCGATAGTGACAGTAATAGTGCTGACTTTGACCCCAAACCATCAGGGCTCCTGATGGACGTCATTCTATGTCATTTCGGCACCTGTAGCTTTTAACCCTTTAAGACCTACCATAGAACCAAGTCCGCCAGAGCTTTATATTTTTACATGCTGTAGTGCCATTTCTGGGAGCATTTCAAGTTGCTATACATCGATACAACTGTTATAGCCCAAATTTTAATAATATGTATGCATTAAGTCCATAGTAACTACATAAATTGCAAAAAGGTGCAATAAACTACAAAAAAATTGAAAATCATTTTTGTTTTTTGTTTTTATATATTTCTACTTGGAGAAATTTAAGAGGGTTATCCCTCAAAACTTTAAATACAAAAAAGTTGCTAAAAAATAGTTGACAGCAACAGCAAATTTATTTTGAGTGTCTCCATAGTTTTATTTTTGAGATACACCAATTTTTATATACTGTAGAAAAAACAAAAATAAATATTATAATGCAAATTTGCAAAAAAACAGCATATGCATCAAAATAAACTATTTCCAGCAGTGCAATATGAGTCCTAAGCATCCCAGAAACGACACAGAAAGTTAGAAAGTCAAACATAACTTTTAAAAACACAAGTATAGGCTCATAAGGCCCCGATAGTAAAAAACTACATTTCCGCAAAATGACGTCACTTCCGGTTTTGGGCAGGTCATGGCGGACATGCGATAGTTCGCGCTGACCTCTATTCCAACCTAGGAAGTGTTACGAACAACTGATCGGATCGGCAAAGCCTGTTTCTGGAATATAATGTTTTTGTTGCTGCAAGTGGCTTTTATGCAATTTTTGCAAAGCCATATGTGGAAGGAAACTGTGACCTAGGACAAGCTGATGGCATAAGATGTAAGTAGAACTCCTCCGGTTTCATATGAAAAAAAATTATTGCGCTAGCTTACGTGGTTCCGGTTCTACAGAGATTTAAAAATAGTTACGCAAAACGGAGCGTGCCTGCTCCGACCAGCTTTAAAGGGTTAATGGAAGCAGACATTTTACAAATTCCTGCCCTTCCCCCAGGTCTACATTAACTACTTAACTATGTTTTTGGCCCACACACACAAGTACACGTGAATCGGAAATGCTCTCAGGTGTGCTGTTCCCAAGTTCTTGAATTGTTTTGTGTCTTGTTGTATGTGTAATAAAATGAATAAATAAATAATTAAAGCCAAGTCCTCACCGCCAGAATGTCCATGATATATATTATCAAGATGAATACAAATATAGCCAAGAAGAGGAAGATGCAGCCACACTTTGGAAGGCCAGTGCAGACCTGACTTTTACAGACTTGAACCTTCATGGTTGGAGAACAGCCACTTGCCTGCGGTGTAGTACAGTGATGATGTCATCTGCAAGACGTGAACAAATAAAAATGGTCATGTCATTCAGCTGAATAATCCAGTCAAATAAACATACAAAAACATGTGAGTTTCATGTTTTTTATGTTAGGTCATGCAGAAAATGCAATATGATGCATAACATTATATTATATATACATAATATTATATATACATAACATTATATGCATAACAACATGCATAATAATGTCTCTCCCTCTCTTACACAAATGAAGTAATATACAGTAATTTATATGTGTCTGTGTTTCTTTGTGTTTTGCTTCCACGGAGTCAGACTTTCTTATAATTATTTTACAGTGGGCTTATAGTCCACTTGACAAGGAATACTGTCAATGCCAACAGATGGGTGGGACTTGAACACAGGACTCTGGTGAAAGGTTTAACAAGTTCATTTACAAAATAAGATAAGGTAAGATAAGATAACCTTTATTAGTCCCACATGTGGAAAATTTGTTTTGTCACAGCAGGAAGTGGACAGTGCAAAAGTTATATAGCAAAATTAGAATACAATAAGAATAGAATAGAAATAATAATACTGTACACAACTGTAAAGAATAGAATAAAATAAAGTAAAATAAAATACTATATACAGTAGAATAAATAGAATAAAATATACAATAGGATAAAAATAGAATGCAAATGCTTTATACAACTGAGTAAAAACTACAACTTTTTCAGAAAAAGATTATTGCACTTAGAGAAAAAGAGTATTGCACTTAGAGAAAAAAAGTATTGCACTTAGAGAAAAAAAGTATTGCACTTATCACAGTTAACAAAGCAAAGGCAAGAAGTTCAGTCAGTGAAGCCCAGATTCCAAGCAGAAGATGCAAAGTTAAGGTACTGTTGGGATTTAGAGATTCTTTTATTGCTATTATATAATCTGCCTTATGATGAATGCATTGATAACGTGTTTTACAGTATTATTTTAACAGTAATATTGTTTACAGGGTTCATATTGCATTGAATATGTTTGTCATCACATTCATTTTATTCACAGGTTTAGTTCATTCTATACACAATGCATAACTGTGCTTGTTTAGAGTTGATGTTCTATCCAAGAGGGTTTTAAGCTTCACTGGTGAGAGTGTCCAGGTGATACATGTTGAGGGAAGATGAGAACATAGCAGGTTAATTGCATGCATGCTCACAATACACATATTAATCTAGTAGCAGGCCTGAGCGAAGGCCCAAGTGTCTTCTGCTTCTTATTTGAGACCTGCGCCAATTCAGTCTACTTAGTGATTGAGGACGAGGGTCCATTATTAGCCCTTAGAGGCCCTGAAGCTTGAAGTTATTACCTTAAAAGGAAGGTGTTATCAAAAAGAGAAGTTATATGTCTGTTCATAGTTATTAGAGATGTACAAGATGTACCCTTGTCTGTAAACAATGACTGGACATAATGTATTTTTGACCTGTATTGACGTGTATGTGGGGGTGTGATCCTCTATGCTATAAAACCAGAACTCAGTGTATTTTTGTCAGAGCAAATAAGCCATATGCTGACGGTTGTTCTCCGTTGTCAATAAACTCATCGTTTGATTGTACTTTTCTGGGCCTCCGTCGTTTGTTGTCTGGTCTACAGTTGATCGATCTCGCTTCATTTGGTGGAGGATGCAGGGCAACTGACGATCAGCAGAAAGAAGTACAGGTGTTTGTTGTCGGCGGAGGTCGAGCCCAGATTAGGTAATCGAACGGCAGAGGTCACGGTGACGGCTCGACTACTGGGCCCACATAATAAAAAGGTAAGGCACAAACCTCTTAAACAGAAATTGTGCTGTAGTGGATTATAATTCTAAAATAGGTAGTCGAGTGGTCATCCGTTGATCTCTGTTTTGAGTTTTGTTTGCAGCGAAAGTGAAACTTAAGAGTAGTGTTGCATTCATGGTCGCCTTGGAAAAAGCAGTACTGAGCGAAAAGTAACTAGAGACGTTGTTTTAAGGAAATAAGAGAGATTAAAAGAGATAATAAGTGTCTAAAGTCAAGGAGTTGAAGAACTCCCTCCCTGGGAAAGACGTTTCCTAGGATTATACTAGGGGAGGGGCCCCGCTGAGACTTGTGGCCTCAGATATAGCCCTGGTGATCGCAGAGGATCATTGTTAGGGAGACACTTAATTGTGAGAAAAAGAGTAAAATACCGGACGCAAGAGTCCGAGGAAGTTGATATATGATTTAAGAGAAACTCAGGCCAGCCGTAAGTTTGAGGTTTTGCAGTAAAGCCAGCCGAGCAGCAAAGTGAAACTAAGGTCTGTTGTGTTGAAGTAACTCTGAGAATAAATACTGTGAGCTATGAGAGACGATTAAAAAGTATTACCTATGCATTTGTGGACCCGCTGTGGTCAGTGAAAAATTTGTGGACCCGCCGTGGGCCAAGAAAAGCTGTGTTTTTGTTGATATTCCTGGAGAATTTGCAGACCTGTTGACGTCTCTTAAAGACGAGCAGCGGTGTGTATATCCGGGTTGTAGGGACCCACTCATACAGCTGGAAACCGTGACGTAAGAAACTGTCTGAAATGATTTAAGTGCCAGCCGGCTGCAGGCTGTGTGTGAGAGAGGCTGTAAAAGTCTCTTTTTCCGTTCTTTTTTGCTGGGGAAAAGTGTGCAGTTAAAATTTGGGTGCGGTCACTTCCCCTTTTAATTTTAACAAAGAATAGATACATTGATTAAATGAGGGGTAGATAAAGGGCATGCTCATTGTGCCGGTGTTTCATTATAGGTGCTTGGAAATAGACAGTGAGAGGCCCACGGGGATCCCATTAAGGCTGCTGAAGCATTTTCCTGTTTTGTGAGCGTGCCTTTGGTGATTTTGAAATATAGTATCACTGGACAGGGTGATTCTAATATAAGAGTTATTTTAATCCAACCAGAAACAGAGTAAGAAATAAAGCTGTGAGCCTCCTCCTGAGTGGAGAGAATTTGCAGAATTTTTGAGTATCTCTTGTTAAAGAAAAGGAAAAGAGATTCTGTGTACGGCAGACCGTGAAGTTTCTAGATTAGATCAGAGAGAACTAATGTGGCGAAGGTTGGATCTGATATGAGGCGAACAGAGGACCGGTCTAAAAAGATTAAAAGGTACGCACAAACCTGTTCAATAAGCAAATTTGTGCAAATTGGCTGAATTCTAAATTATCTGTTCGCTGAGTAGATGATCTTAACTACTAAATTGGTGCAGTAGGGGTAAAACTGAATTCTCGAGAATAAAGTAAAACGTTGAAGTAATGAATGAGTAACTTGGAAGTAATGAGAAGCTTTGAAGCAAGGATAATGAAACTTTGAGAAACAGACAGTACTGAGTTAAAAGGTTATATGGTATTTCGTGGTAAAAGAGAAAAAGAGACCAATGCATGTTTAAGAATAGACGAATATAAGAGTTATTGGTCAGCTTATGGTTTAATAAGTGTCAAACTCCTGTACCTCTTTGAGACTTCAAAGAGGAGCTCCGGCGTGGGCATACTGCAGGTGGCGCTGCCGAAAGTTGTGGGCTCGGTGAATAGCTAATGATCAAGAGGATCATTTTGGGAGACGCCTATTTGTAAGTAAAAGGATTAAGTTCGGACGAGGAAGTCCGACAGAAAACACCTGGTGCTGTCAGGATGTTTAAGTGACACAGAAGTTCAGAAAATCGAGTCAGAAATGGTTTTGTGGCTCTTGGTAAACTGATTTTGAAGGAAAATCAGTGTTTATTGTGCTGAAGTAACAGATCCGGCGCGGTCTGATGGGAAGAATCAGCTGCACAATTCTGAGTGTGCAGCGTTGTTGATATTAACAGAGCCGGCGTGGTCTGAGGAAAAGAAATAAATCGGTGAATGGTTGATATACTTACATGAATTTTGGTGGATCCGCTGAGGTCCAGAAAATAATCAATGCGGACTGTGTTTGTTCGAACATTGATAAATGATCCAGGAAGAATTGCCCTGGGTCAGTGTGTGTGTGTTGTTCAGTGACAACATGCACAGTTTAAATTGGGCCCTGTTCCTTCCTCTTTTTAGTTTCAAAACACAAAGGATGTTGGATGAAGAATTACTGTGTGAGGAACGGCTTCACTTTTGATTAGGGAAATAATATGCTTACTTTTGGGTCTATGAAGATCTCGTAACATTCCGGTGGAGATGCCGGGGTAAAAAGAGTGAGCTCGGACGAGGGAGTCCGAGAAAAGGACACCTTGAGTTGAGCAAGGTGTTTAACTGACTCAGGATTTCAGAGAATCGAGTCAGCTGTGATCTTGAGTTTTAAGGGTAAGTTGATTTTAAAGGAAAATCAATGTTTACCATGTTGAAGTAATTCTGATGATATTACTAGATGTGTTGTGATACAAGTAAAGAATAAGTTGTATAAATGTGAACACACGATTGTGTTGAGATTGATGGATCGGCTGCGGTCCACCTGATAAGTTAATACTGGGTAAACTGAGACAATAAACTGTTTTTAAATCTTCACTGGCGGCAGTGAGATACATGTGCTGAAGATTACTGGACCCGGCGAGGTCCATATGATGAAGTTCTTGGGCAGATAAATGACAGAAACAGTTTCCGAATTTTGAGGAGAATTCTGAAGCACTGAGGTTGAATTTTCTCTGTGCTTGGTGCGCTGTGTGGACTTATATCAGAGTTATAAGTCCAAAGGTTATGACCTGGAGGTCATTCATGGTGTTTAAAGAAGAACAGGAATTAGAAAAGGATATTTAATGTCATATTTTGTGTAAATTGAGGAAAACTCACCACATGTGTTCACCTTTTTTCATTTAAAGGGACACAGACATTAACACACACACAAAGTTCTTAGGTGTGAGTTACTTCCTCTTTTAATTTTAAACTGCAACACATGTGTTCATTGAACTAGAATTTCAGCAGTGGATGAGACAGGATTTAGATTAGGGCTAGTTAAAGATAAAGATGACTTTTATTAGTCCCACGGGTGGGAAATTTGTTTTGTTAAAGCAAAAGTGCAAAGTTATGCAGCAGAAATTAGAAAACACTGGAATGTAATAAGATAAAGTAGAATAGAATAATATATACAATAGAATGAAATAGAATACCAACACTATATACAGCTGAGTAAGAAAATACAAAATACAACTTTGTTAAAGAAAGAAGTGCACATATAGCAGTCTTATTGCACGTATGAGGGTTCTGGTAAAGTAAAAGATTATGTTCAAAGTTTTATGCCCTGGAGGCCAAGAGTCGTGTAAAGAAAGACACGACTTAGAAAAGGACATTTAAGGTCACATTTTGTCTAAGATGGGGAGAATTGTCCCATATGTGTTTATTTCTCTTCTTTTTTAAGAGGACAGACGCACTGAGTGTTGTCTATTTCCTCTTTCTGATTCTAAGCAAGCATGTTTGATAAAATACTCTTAGGAAAGCGTATGTTGAGTGCTTCTAAGTGTGTGAATGTTGTGAGTACTTGATTTGAATGATTTTGTGTGATTTGTACAAAATAATGAATAAGTAATAATAATACTACGTAGGTACATAGCAGAGTGTGGGAGAAAGAGGAAGTCTGAGAGAAGTGTGTGCGTAGCCAAACTGGAGAGTGTGTGCTTGAAACAGGAAGTCTGATTATACCTGGTGAAAGACGTTGCAACATGAAAACAGAGCAATTAGAGACTGAATGTCTTAAGAAAAAGTAATAAAATATATTAATTACATGTTTTAGAAAAAGCAAGACTGAGAAAATAAATACATGAACTAACAATTACATTAATGAATAGAAAACGCACGTACACAAATTGTTACAGGTGAAATGTTGGGAATAATCAAGAAGTGTGATAGCTTAATATACTGATGAAATGAAGAAAGCAGCTTACGCTCCTTTGATTTCCAGAGTCAGTGTGTCCCCTCCCCTCATAGCACCCGTGCCCACTTGGCCCCCGTATCAGGCGAGCATGGAAGGCTGGACAGCCCATGACGGGTAAGATCCCACCTCGAAACCCTGGGACAACCTAAGGCAAGGCGCAGTCACGATTGCTTGAACCTAGGTCCCTAAGTGAGCTTGGACTCACTGGAGGAGACGGGACTTCAAGGGTAAAGCCGCTGGGGCAGAGGGGGAAATGCTAAACAAACATGTCATTAACAATGACGAGTGATGAGCCAAAGAGGGGAGACACTCACTGTCTTTCAGGGTGAATTGTTCCCTGAACTTGAAAATCAAGCTCTAACTTCTGGCTGAGGACAAGGAATGTTGTTATTTAAGGAGGGAGATCAAATTTGGGAAAGAGAAAAACTGACTGTTTAAGTGGAACCTTGTGAGGGAGTCTGAAAAAACCACAAAAAGAAACATATACACAATCACACACACAAATAGAAAATGCGTTAACCTTAGAATACAAAAGAGCTCATGAAGATCAGATAGCAGGTTTAGCATCGGAGTCTGTTTATCATGTTGTCCAACTCGCTTAGTGTGTAGTAGTTTTCAGAAGAGAAAATTTAGAATTTAGTGATGATGGTGTGCAAGTTGTGTGGTGTTTAACGAGATTTTCTGTGTATTGAGCAGGTGAGGTGATGTTAGTTGACCTGAGAGTGTCAGGACCCTGGAGAACTTGTGGCAAAATGTTCTGTGTTTAAGATTGTTGAGGTTGTTGTTGTAGTGATGGGTTACTTCTATCGGTTAGATTTGTGTCGTTTTCTTATTTTAATAGAGGGAGTTTTATCAAACATGCACATGTCTAAGGGGGTCCATCATTTTTGTAACAGTGCACTTAGAAAACCTGTCAGGTGATTTTGTTTTGTGTTTTGATGAGCTAATAATCAGCTTTCTTTTTTCTCATTTTTGTTCTAAGCAGGCCTGCAAAAGAGTGAATAACACCGCTGACAAAAGTCTCAGGACAACAAACATAAGGTGACCTTCTCCAGATTACAATGGGCGGAGGAGAAGGCTAAGTCTCTGTCTAAAAGATTGCCGCGAGCCAATCCAGTCCAAAAGCAGAAAGAACTATTTTCCTAAAAACAAAATAAAACAAATGAATGAGTTGATGTTGCTGAGAGTGAAGACTGATTATTTGCGAGATAGTCTCCACTGTCAGCAAGACCTGATGTTAATGCATGTGAGTGAATGTGTGTACATGGATGGTGACTGGACGGACGAGGCAGACCATAGGTTGGATCGACTGGACACTGAGATAAAGACTGGACTAAGGTTAGACACATGACTGATAACTGTTCTGTTTTAAGTTTCCTTTCTTATAACACAGGTTGGATCATAAGTGGGGAAAAACTGAGTATGAAATGTGAAGTTCTGGTTAACATACAGGTTTTGTTTCTAGGACGTTCCAAGGATGCAGGCTGTGGATGGAGCCAAGAAAAGATTTGACATAATGATTAATTTGATTTCATTCCTTAAACACAGGTTTGAAGGGCCGGACCATGTATACTTAATATGATATGACTAACCTTTTTCTTTTAATTTCCTAAGCTCGAGTGAAGGATTTTGAGTTTGTAACACATAAGATGTGTCACAAAAGGGGGAGTTACAGGATTTAAGGTTTAATTTGAAAGGGGTTTTAGGATTACTCGATGACGTTTGGGGTTTTTGATAATTGAGATATGGTAAAATTGAGGCAGAAATTGTGTTGTCGTTCTTTTTGATCTGTTTTTATGCTCAGATGGTGATGGTTTATATCTTACCCTGGGTGTGTTTAACAAGGCTAACAGTGTTGCTCACACACATGAAGGGCATGGAGATTAAGTAAAGTTAATATAAAGGACAGAGCCCAGAACATGATATGGTGAAACAACTTTGAATGATTAAAGGAACATTAGATGAACACAGTAGATTAGTGAGGTGTAGCAGAGAGAGGCTTTTTGTTTTCTATCCTTTACAGGAGAAGATTTCAGGACCACAGCGACCACAGGGGTGGCGAGAATCCTGGAAGCCCCAGACCGAACGGAACCAACCAGAGAAAGGAGAAGAACAGAGCACAAATACACCTAGTTGTTTATATTACAAAGAAGATCAAAAGCTTGTTAGACACAGGTTATAATGGAAGCATAAAAGGGATGAGAGGAACTTTACATAACATAGAAATCCTGCAACAATTCGTAAATTGCCCAAACACAGTGTTCAGACCGGATATGCGCTACCCGTTAAAGGGGGCGAAGAAATCAGGCCTAAGTTTGAAAAATGAAATGGGTTAACTCGATAGAGCATGTTTCCAAAGGTTGAGAAAATAATGTAGGCCCTTTTACCAGGAGAAAGCTAATTGTATCTTTTACACTTTACAGTGTGCACTGAGGGAAGTCAGGAATAGTTTAAAGTAGGATTGAAAAAATTAAACTAGGTGAAAAAAGGGGTGTAGCAAGTAGATTTAGGGCAGCTCACAGCCTGGCGTAAACGCAAGGTGCTGTCACACAGCTTAAGTTATTTGTTTGATTTATTTTTATGACAAAATAATAAGGAAACATTGAAAACATACAACCCGTTGAGGAGACAGATAGGGTTGGGGAATTGAAAGGTTTTGTTTGTTTAGTATAATTTCTTTTGTTATATTTTAGCTTTAACAGGGAACATGCCTCTCTGGAGCTTCTCTCCTGATGCTACCCTGCCAAAGACCCTTATCCATAGAGACTATGTCAGCTCCCAAACAGACAGCAACAAACCAAATCTAGCAATAAACAACTTAAACATCAATGGTAACAAAGCAAGAACAATACGGAATCCACATTTGAACCGAAGAATAAAACAGTGAAATGTGGATTATTAAATATTAGGTCTCTCACCCCCGGAAGATGATTGAATAAAGAAAGACAGGTACTTATGTAGGTCAGCATAAGGTTGAGTCCAACAGAAGCAAGGCACCCTACATGCACACAGCATGCAGCAGGGGTTGCCAAAATAATATAGAAAACAGCACATGTAGTGAGAGAACACCCACTAAAAGTTCTGACTACACATAGTGTGGCAATATGGCAGATTTAATGGGATCAGGAGAACCTCATGATTGTACTAAGAAAGCAGAAGTTGAAGGGAAAGTCAGGGAAGATTTAAAAGCAGAACCTATCCCTGGAGCTGAGGATTGGTTCATAGATGGCTGCTGTCATCGTGATGAAGAAGGATCGAAAGCAGGCTATGCTATAGTCTGCAAACAAGGAACTGAATTTGAGCCCACGAGGAACTCCAGCAGTGGAAGGAGCCACGCTGGATGGGTCCGTATGAGGTCGTTGCCAGAACAACTACAGCAGTTCAACTGAAAGGGAAAGGCGATACCTGGTATCATTGGTCGCAGTGTGCGCCAGCACATGAGAGTTTGGGAGAGGAAAACTCCTCTTCAACTAACACAGGTGTCAATGATAACGAGCAGAGGCAAAATAAATCCTCTCACCTGTGCAACGGGCCAACCAGTAGTCTACCTGGGAGGCCGAAGAGAGAAGAGCAGCAGCTTAGAAGGTCGCCACGTCAGAAGAAAGGAGCGGTGACCAGTTGAGAACTCCAAAAGCAGGGGAGTTTCATTCCAGGATATAAAGTTTATATAACATGATGCAAACACACGAATCAGAGACACGTAATGAGAAAACTGATTAGAATGTTCCTTACAACTACATGTTTATTGTATGCAATGATATTAACTATGGCTGTGTTGTTTATTGTCTATATTTTGCAGGGCACTCCGGACCACTTGTCTGAACACGGAGGCCAGTCCAGCACAGCACTTCCTGAGACTGTAGTTGCTAAAACGGGATCGGTAAAAAACACAAAAGCGCGAGGTGTCAGGTAAAGGTGATGAGTGTCTCAGCATGAATAATGGCATAGAGTTGAATTATGTTAAAGGGTCTACCAGCTCATTCACGTTTGATTTGTGTGACGTCATTAAGTGTACAGGAGCTAGTAGTAGCTGGAGAGCGTATGATGTACGGGTCTGCAATGACCCCATGATATGCTTAGGGCAAATTTAGTTGATGCAAAGTCTAAGCCGCTCGCAGAAAGCTTAATCACCATTCTGACTGATCAGATGGTAACTTCGAGAACAGTAGCTCAAAAGGAACAGGAACCAAAAGAGAGATTACTTCTGACAACAGATTACTTTAGACTGAAGCCTAAGGATTTGATTGAGCGTGCCACGGGTTTCAAGGACAGTAACCTCTGGCTTGATTGGGTGGCTCAAAATGCTAGAGAACAACATGTATCTGACTGTGTCGCCTGTGCGTCAGCTAGGCCACATTTGTTTATAGAGCCCGCACCATTGCATTAGAGGATGAGTGGGGCTATGATTGTATGTTACAGTTAATTAGAAGTGCAGTGACTACTGGCAACTGTACTCTGTTGTCCAGACTTTTCCCTGCCGTTTCAAAGCAGACAGCAGTGGGACCATTTATGCCAAAACAAGATAACCACACATGTTTTAAGTTCTCTACAGATAATGAAAAGTACAAGGTGGGAGAGATCGACCCAACTGGGTGTGCTGTCACACTCACGGGACGAACCACCAACAATGTAAGCGACTCTAGCACGGTAATTGGAACATGGTCAAGAAGTGGGCTCTATTATTACTGTGGGGAAAATACTCTGTTAGTTCGTGTTCCTATGGGAAGCGTAGGGACATGTGCGATGGTGCGACTAGGAGCTCCGCTCATGCTTATTGGGAATCAGGTAAAGGCTATTCCACAACACAACACACGTACCTTAGCCGCCAGAGGTAAGAGACATATTTTGGCCAAAAGAGGGACCCGGGGTACACATGCATATGACCCTAGGTTAAACTCTCCAACCTGGATAGACTCTATTGGAGTGCCCAGGAGAGTTCCAGATGAGTACAAGCTGGTAAATCCGATAGTGGTAGAATTTGAAAGTATATTTCTTTGGGTGACACCTAATAAGAATGTTGATCGCATTAACTATGTTCATTGCAATCTGCTGAGACTCTCTAACCTAACCAGGGATGCCATGATGGGGTTCGCAGAATAATTGGGTCCGAGTTTGCTGATGGGAAATCGAATGGCCCTTAACATGAGAAGGGAGGCGTGTGCGCCATATTCGGAGATATGTGCTGCACTTTTATCCCTAATAATACTGCCCCAGATGGCTCAGTAACCCGAGCTCTGGAGGGCTTGAAAACTTTGTCTAAAACTATGCATGAACACTCAGGTATCGAAAATCTGCTGGCGTCCTGGATGACATCTGTGTTTGGACAATGGAAAGGTGTGGCTATGTCAGTGATGTTTTCTTTGACTGTACTTTTGGGAATACTGGTCATCGCTAGTTGTTGTATCATTCCTTGTGTCAGAGGATTGTTGGTAAAAGTAATGGCGAGGGTTCCTAACCCTGGCTGGGTTGAGGGCATCTACCAGATGAACTTAGAACACATAGAGTGGGCCAGGGAGTGATACAACATGAGGTATGGTGACATTCCTTGATGGAATGTCAAAAGAGGGAATGTTGGGATTTAGAGATTCTTTTATTGCTGCCATATACTCTGCCTTATGATAAATGCATTAATAACATGTTTTAGAGTATTATTTTAACAGTAATATTGTTTACAGGGTTCATATTGCATTGAATATGTTTGTCATCACATTCATTTTATTCACAGGTTTAGTTCATTCTATACACAATGCATAACTGTGCTTGTTTAGAGTTGATGTTCTATCCAAGAGGGTTTTAAGCTTCACTGGTGAGAGTGTCCAGGTGATACATGTTGAGGGAAGATGAGAACATAGCAGGTTAATTGCATGCATGCTCACAATACACATATTAATCTAGTAGCAGGCCTGAGCGAAGGCCCAAGTGTCTTCTGCTTCTTATTTGAGACCTGCGCCAATTCAGTCTACTTAGTGATTGAGGACGAGGGTCCATTATTAGCCCTTAGAGGCCCTGAAGCTCGAAGTTATTACCTTAAAAGGAAGGTGTTATCAAAAAGAGAAGTTATATGTCTGTTTATAGTTATTAGAGATGTACAAGATGTACCCTTGTCTGTAAACAATGACTGGACATAATGTATTTTTGACCTGTATTGACGTGTATGTGGGGGTGTGATCCTCTATGCTATAAAACCAGAACTCAGTGTATTTTTGTCAGAGCAAATAAGCCATATGCTGACGGTTGTTCTCCGTTGTCAATAAACTCATCGTTTGATTGTACTTTTCTGGGCCTCCGTCGTTTGTTGTCTGGTCTACAGTTGATCGATCTCGCTTCAGTACTTACAAAGATGAAGGCAGAGCAAAGCAGCAAATGAGAGAGCCCGCTTAAAGATCTGTGGTTTGTTCAGCGATCTAGCAAAGCCACTTCAAGCAGTAAACGTAAGTGACCAGACTGTCAACTGGTGAGCTCCAGCAATTACCTCCAGGTATGTCAGATATGTGGAAAAGGGGCGGGAACCCAGGAAAAGTCCCGCCTATGAAACACAAGGCTGGGTTAACTAAAACACAAAACTCATACTAGAAAAAGTTGCATTTCCTGTGAAAATGCTGTGTGAATGCCTTGCAGTGGAATCGGAAAACAGCAGAAGAAGGAGAACTATCTGTTGAAAACACTGTGTAGAAGCTGAACTCTTTGCTGAAAACTGCTTTATTTGAAAGGGTACACTGAACAGTGTCACTAAAGCAGAGTGCATGCAAGCACAGCAGAAGTGTGCTAACAACCACAAGTAGGATTCAAACCTGCACCAAATCATAAAACTTTGCTGAATTGTAATAAATTAACAATATGAATTACTGGTCCGTGATAGTGTATTAATTTGTAGTGAAAAAAAAATGTTGACCAAGGTGGAATCGAACCCTCAACCTTTGGGCTGTAGACCCATGTCATTACCAACTGCGCCACTGGCAAAGGGGCCGGACGCTTGGAAAACAGAGTGATGTGCAGTCACAATCAGATCGCGGTGAGAGGCGAAAAATGCCGTTTTTTGCTGTTACAAAACGTCGTGTAACTCAAAAACTAGGTGGGATAGCAGCATACTTCTTGTACTGGGTGAATTAGCGGACTTTGGTGTACTTTGACTGCGATTTTCATAGCTCTTTGTACCTCCGACGCGGAGATATGACGAGAGAAGAAACGGCTTTATTTTCAGAGTTTGAAAACTGAAAGAACAGATTTCCACCCCTCAAACAAACGTAATTCATGGTCAAACGGTAAGATGACTGTAAAAACTGCTTCGACCGTGAGTGTCAGCAGTATCTGAAGATGAATTGGCACAAGCCTCATGTCTTAACTTCGCTTTGTTAAGGAGATATGATGATTTGAAAGTGTCTCTCGTTAGAGAATTCCAGCTGTCATTTTGAACAAATTCTCCATTGACTTTCAATGGAGAGTTTTCAGACCTTGTGTTGGTCTGAGGCGATTTGATAAAAATCTGTAACTTCCACAACAATGATAGTGACATTTTCTGAAAGCCAGCAGAAAATCCCCATGTTTTGATGTATAAGTTGTGGAGGTTGAGTGAAAATTGAGTGAGTGGCAAGAACTTGTTCAGACATGAAGAGAAACTTCAGAAAGGACAAGTGCTCACTCTGACTTAATTGCATATCAACCATAACAACGCATGTATTTTCTGAAAAATCACAATGATCCAACTGAAGACTTAAAGAACGATACAATTAAAACGGTAAAAGATATGAAAAAGACGATTTAGACATGAATAGTGCAATAATTTGAGAACATTTTAAAGTTTGAATGGAGATTCTACGTAAAAGTATGAGGAAGTAGTGAAGTTTCAAAGACAAGCAAGTTTTAGCAGAATTGTGGAAGTTCTCCATTCATTTCAATGGGACAAATTAAAGGAAAAAAGTGGTATTTTTTTTTCCTCATCAGTGTGCTTCTGAGCTTCTTTTTCTGTTTTTGTCAAGGAGTTATTTGCGGATTGTAGCACCTTTTTGAGTGCTGAGTTGGCCAGCACCGCTTGAACTTTCAGACTCAATAAATATCTGAAAATTACTCATTGCCTGTGTAACAAGTTTTATAGAATTACAGTTGTGATGTAGACAGTGACTATTTTAATCACTTAGTTAGAACTGATCTTTTCATGTGGGCGTGGCTACTCCTCTGCATCTGCCCATCTATGCATCAGATAATAAAACAAACCGTCAACTGGGGATGGGAATCGAAAACTGGTTCTTGTTGAGAACCGGTTCCCACTGTTTTAATTCCTTGGAATTGTTTGCCATTTCCAGTCGCTTTGAATGACATTGCATTATCATTTACCCAGCAGGAAACATGGCGCCTAAGCAGCACAAACACTCAAAAGTTTGGTTATACTTTACGAGACAGGATGACAACAGGGCAACTTGCAATACTTGCAAAGTAGATATTTCATCAAACGGAGGAAACACTACGAATATGCTAAAGCATTTGCTCATAAAGCATGCGATAACCTTAAATGAATGTCATGTTTTTGATCCGCTTCGGACTAGTGAATCTCAACCCAGCAGTGACGGTAACGGTTGCACGTCCTCTCCCGTTAATACGGCAGGTAACTAATCAAATAACATTGCATATTATGTTAGCAGGATTTGCCTTATTGCAAAAACCTGCTATTACTGTGCATTGCATTTAGATGCCCATGACGAGAGACAGAGTCTGGCTGGCTCAGATGCTGGCAGTTCTCGCTGCAGTCTACCGGTAGCTTCTCCTTTCACAGAGGCAGGGAAAAGTAAAATGACACAGGCCAGGACAGACGAATGTCACCGAGCAGTGACTAAGTTTGTGGTAAAAGGCTTGCACCCATTTGCCACAGTAGATGCCCCCAAGTTTCGGTAAGTGAATGTGTTTAATTGTAGGCTAAGTCAGGGAATGTCAAAGTTTCATGTTTACCTCTTACCACATGTTTCATCTGTTTCCATTTCTTTGTCTTTTAGAGAAATGATAAAGACTCTGAACCCTAAGTACAAAGCCCCAATAAGAGACAGTTTAACCAACAACTTGATCCCTGCTTGTATATGCGGTCAAAAGGCAAATCTGATTTCTGAGCTCAAACGTGTTGAAGGCAGCCATCACTGCAGATAGATTGACAAGTTTTAGTCAAGACCATTACCTCACAGTAACGCTGCATTATGTCAGGAATGGCCAGGCTCAAGAAAAAGTCCTCAAAACCAAACCAGTGTACCAGGCACAGACAGAGACAGCTGTAGGAGATTGATGAGATTGTAGATTGAGTAAGGTATCAAAGACAAGGTTGTGGCAGCCAGTGTTAATAATGCAGCCAACATGGATGTAGCTGTCAAAAAGCTTCAAATTCTTAAGTTTCCATGCTTTGCACACACCCTGAACCTTGGGCGCTCAGAAGCTCTACAACTGTCCTCCCATTTCCAACTGGGTGGCAAGAATTCGCTCTGTGATTGTATGGATGAAGAGGCCCCACATTGCAAAAGTGGTCCTGAAGGAGAAGCAAGAATTGCTCATTAAGCATAGTAAATAGTTTCTTTTAAGATTGTGTACATGTAAATCATTAGATCATGATCAAATTAAATTCATAAACTAAGATAAGGAATATTACATTAGCATTTAAATTGTGGATGTGTTACCCCTTAGAGCTGCCCAAGCATATGCTGCTCCTAGATGTAAAGACCAGACAGAACTCTCTGTATTTGATGATAGAGAGATTCTGCGAGCAGTTTCCTGCCATCCAGGCTGCAGCCATCGATCCACGGATAAGAAAGTCCATGGAAAAGGAAAGGTGAGTAGTACTGAAAAATAATGATAATATGGCTTAACATGGACTCAGGTTTTATTTTTGTTTGTTTTATGAACCATATCTGTTGTATTTTTGTTTTGTTGATTTAGCAGACTGGCTAAAATGGGCAATGATGACTTAAGAAAAGCAGAAGAGTTTGTGGTGCTCATGCGGATGCACTACACCTCCACACTAGCAGTTTCCAGTGACAAAAGTCAGATTGAGATGAGATTTTGCCCATCCTACAACAACACTAGACCGTACAAGAAGATGACTCTGCCTTCACAAGGAGCATAAAGGAGAACATTTGGAAAGATCTTTCCAAACAATACCAGGTACAATTGATGATTTATTTATCATAAATAAAATGAAAGTTATAAATACTTAAGGATAGTTATGATGTCACATTTTACTCCGTTTTAAAAATTTAAGGATGCTGATATGCAGAAATTCCTGGAGGAGGCTACCACACACAGAGGTGGAAAGTAACGAATTACATTTACTTGCGTTACTGTAATTGAGTAGTTTTTTTGTGTATTTGTACTTTTTAAAGTCATTTTTCAAGTCTGTAATTTTACTTTTACTTAAGTATATATTTTTAAAAAGTATTGTAGTTCGCTACGTTTTCAATCACACCCGTTACTGAGTAAATTAAAAAAAACAACAACTTTGCGCTTCAGAAATACTGCAGGGAATGATGGGTAGTAGAACAAATTGGCGCTAAGGCCACGTTAAAGATGGAGTCTGACATCGGTGTTACGGATCCAGTGAAAAAAGAAGCCCCGTTGAATTCTGCTGACCCTGAACTCGAAGAAACTGATGTGAGCCCCTGGCCGTATTTAAGGGACCATTTCGGCTTCAAGTGCAAGAAAGGCAACAGCTTTATTATGCAGTGTAAGCTGTGTTTGCCCAGAGAGACCGAGTTAGCAGCTTTTAAAAGTTCCACATCAAACCTGCGCAAGCATGTAGAGGTAAGTTAAATACAACTCGTACCGTTATGGTAGCAAAAAGGCTGTGCTCAAATTAATCACATTAAGTTAAGACATCTGTGAAGAACACAGCTAACGTTGGTTGGTACTAGCAACTTGCTGTAATCGGGCACGTTGTTGTCCACGCAACTTACATCTTTTTTTACTGGGTTGGTAAATTGCCAAAAGAAAATGTGTTTACCTACGTTTTTCCTGTTTGTTAATAATAATAATTTATTTTAAAAAATAGTTAAATTAAAGACAGAAGCGGCTACTTTCTTACTTAACCCACATATGTTCACACTGCAGGCAAAAGAATAACAGAACGCTCACTTACCTTAGATTAGTCAAAGACAGCTGACTTCTGTTACTTGTTAATTAGCACTTGCAACTTCCCGTTAACTAGCCTGTTACTGTCCAATAAAAAAAACCCACTAGGTATATTGTTATAATATACCAGCGGTAGCTATGTAATGCATTGATGTCTTATTGGGGACGTCAAAAAACTTTCTCTCAAACTTAACACTGGCCTGCCTGCCTCAGCTGCCTGCGAGCGTCTCTTTGGCTGTGTCCGAATTCAGGGGAAGGATGCTTAAAATGCCATATTTGGAGGCAATGACGTCACAGCGACGCGACGAGGACTGTCCGAATTCAAAGAGTACTCAAAATGTGGCGACAAATGCGTCCTACTTTGCCCTGAATTCTAAGGATGGTCCGATGTATCCTTCATGTCCTACTATATCCCAGGATTCATTGCGGGTCATAGAGGAGATTTGTTTCTGATAACGATGGCGGTCGAAGCAGGAGAGGAAAAAACACTTTCAAATGTAAGTATATGAAAATCTGGTTGTACAAAAGTTAAACTGTTATAGCGGTCGTGTTATTAAGCTTTGGGCATCTGCATAGACATGTTTCTTTTCTTTAAAATAACCGTAAACCAGCTTGTATCGGGGGTCCCGCGATTTTTCATGTATTGCCGCTTACATACAGCTAATTTTGATTTTTTCGAATTGGTGATATGTTGTGGGGAACAAAGACCAAACGGCTTAATTTATTAAAACGAGGAGAAAACGATCACCTCTTCACTGGGGTGAAGAATTGGGCCGCTACGGCGTGGATGTACAAGAATAAATCAATTTACGCATCATATTCATATGAGTACGGTCCTATTAACCCTCATGCTGTACAGCAGCGGTCCCCAACCTTTTTGCGCCACAGACCGGTTTATGTCAGACACGGAGCGGCCTTTAAGGTATTGTGGAGAAATACAACCACATAAAATGATCCGACCAAGACAAAAACTGTGGTATTTTGTAAATATAATAATAAACGTGAATGTACTGTGAAATTGTGTAACTTTATTAGCAGCGTCCTCCTGAAAATGCGCCAATATTGACAGTAACATCCTCCTCTCTGCCGCTTAATGCTCTCTGGTCGCTATGGTAACGTGTAAATATTTCTTTCAAAATAAGACACACAACTACAACAAGGGAAAGACTCAGGGAAACCGAGTTAACGATGAAACCCCTGAAAACCATAAATTTCACAGCGGAGCCTTAACTCTCGTGGCCCGGTACCAAACGACTCACGGACCGCTGCTGTACAGAACCTGTGATGTCCAGACGGTGTTCCTCTGGTGTTCTGCTGTGAAAACCTTTGGACTTAGGGATTAACATAGTTGCCATGGTGTCCTTTCTTCTCTTATTTGTTGTGTGTGATCAGGACAATTCTGGAGAGGATGAGCCTGCAGGGGAAAGTCACCCCTTGCAGGCCAGAAGACATGAGATAACTTTAAAGAATACAAAAAATGTGTGTGTGTTATCAAGAAGATAATTCTTAAGAACACAAGTTAATAAATGTGCAATTACTAAGAGTTGTTGTGGTGTTTTTATTTGCCTGCTGTCATTTTTGATTTCCTCTGCCTTTAGGATTGCAAGTATCCAGGCTCAGGAGAGGGGGTCAGTGGGAAGCCCACTGCTGCTACTTGGCCCTGGTTTGCCCTCATGGATGAGGTGATAGGACAGATGCCTTCCATTAAGCCTCCTGTCCTGTTTCACTCTCTCTCCCTGAGGACACTCCAGGGCCAAGCGCAGCAGTGGGTGACCAAAACGACAGCGATGACGGGCGGCTCAGCCACCTATGACAGGGAGAAAGAGGAAAAGAGATGATGAGCTGCTAGACCTCATCAGAGAGGACATGAGGCAGCAAAGAGAGGCTGAGGAGAGGAGAGCAGGGAGAGGACGGACAGACGGTTTTCACTTCTAGAAAGATTAGTTCCCAAATGAGTTATGTATTGAGAAGTTTATTTATTTGAATATATTTGTTACATTGTTATATGTGTTGCATTAGTTTAAAGGTTTTATGTTATTAATAAATTGATTCAAACAAACAGTAATTGTCACTGAACTCAATTTGATTTACAGGCATTTGTAACACATATGAACATAACGCTAACTTTGAACAATATTACTTGGATATTTATTTGATAGCAATAAAGTAAATAACAATAACAATTAAACAAGAATATTTCAAATACACAGTATGTAAAGATGAAAAAACAATATTTTCAGTTGTTCACACAAGATTAACCTGAGTGACCTGTTCCTGAACAACTGTAATAGATTACAGGAAGTCTCTGGCAGTGTTGCTGAATCTGCCCGAGCAAGATCAGACATGGATGAGCTGCAACTGAGACCTGCGGTTTGTCTTGTCTGGTCGGCGAGTGGAGAATCACACAGGGTGGTCTGCAAAGAGAGCTTCAGGATGCTTCCTCCCACTGTCCACTGCATCCTCCATCCACAGGGTTTGCAGGGCTGGCTCACTCGTGGCTGCCACACCACTAAGATGTTTACAGAAATATGCAAGCAGGAGATGGTGGATGCTATATTATTAGTATAATACTTGTAACTCTGTAGCAGACAACAGTTTGATAAAGTGCTATGTAAAAAAACAAACAAAAAAAGATTAGATTCTATACGTTTCAAAGATATTTAGGTTATATATTTTATATGATACAGTACATGTGTGAGAATGACCGATGTTGTGGCAAAAACTGATTTCCGGTTTTTGCCCTAAACTTATTGCTCGTATTTAACCTGCTATGAATAACTTGTTGGTCTATAATACGTGAAACATGTCAAATGTGTCCCTCATTAGTGATATCAAGTCACTCTGAGCCACCAGCAACATTCCAGTAACAAGGTAGAAGCTGCAATCAGTTTTTGGCAGTGACTTTTATATATCCTTTAATCATCCAGTTAAAAAAAAAATCTTATTGACATTAGAAATTTATTTTTTAAGAGTAATCTGGCCAAGAGGACAGCAGACAGCGCAACAAATATATCAATTGTACCTACATTATAACCAGAGTTATAAAGATACTTGAACAACAGGTAATTATTGTATATATAAAACCCCTTAGTAAACCATGTTCACCGAAGTCTATTTACCAACATACATGAAGATATTACACATATTACACTCGGAAACATTGGAAATCAGTTTTGGCAGGCGAACACTTTTTTGGCACAACGCCGGCAATATTTCAATTATCCGTGTAATTAGCTAAGTAATTCCTAAATGCGTGTAGATTAAAGGAAATTATTTTACCTGGATATGATTGTCTCTGATGAGCCTAAGGTACAAAACGTGCGGGCGGCGACGATAAGGTTTTTCTAGCTCCTCGAGAAATAAAATTGTCCAAACAACGGAGCGACATTTCTGGGTCCATTTTAAAGTTTTCGCGCTGTGGCGCCAGCGATCGGGAAAAACACGCAAGTAAGGGCAGAGTTGAAGGCTAGGAGGCTGTCCACAGCCCATCTGTTATGTTGTTTGTTCAATAAAGTTTCTATGGAGAAAAAAAGGGGGCTGTCCAAGCCGCTCACTTCCTTACTACCCGTCTGTCTAAGGACACTACCTTGTGACGTAGGTAGGTAGTGTCCTTATGAGCATCCTTCCCCTGAATTCGGACACAGCCTTAGTGTCTGCATGTGTTCCTGTTTGTCGTCACGTCGTCCCTTATACTTGTCCGTGTTTCATGCTCAGTTTTTGTCAGGCTAACAGAGGGACTCACATGCAGACTGTGTTCTAATAAATATAAAGGTGACAGTTTATTTACAAAAGGGGTGAACCACAGTGCTACATATATGTACAATGAGTTGGGCAGGGGGTCCAGTGAAAAGAGGGAAGGGAATCCACACTCGCTCTCCTCTTCAGCCACTCTCGTCCTGCTCTTCACTCACACAGCCACATACACGAATGACAGGGAAGGTTCTGTAACCAGGTCTGGGGAAATCTATACATGAAGAACATGAGTTTATATAACTGGCAAGTTTACAGAGAGAGATTTCTTAACAAAGAGCTGAGATGATGAACATGGGAGGTTCAACGTTTCAGCGATGAACTGCTCCGTGCCGCAGAGCTCAATAGTTACAGATAAGCTCAGGTAAATCAGCAACAGGCCGTGGAAATCATCACGGGTGTGTGGACCAAGAGCAAGAGCTCATAATGAGCCCTGCCCAGGCAGGCAGGAGAAAGGAGGAGAAAGCAAAACATACACAACCTATAGCCATCATGAGCCAGTCGGAGAGACACGGGGACCATGACAGTTTCTAGCCTTCCGAGTTTAGTTTCTGTTTTGTCTTATACCAACAATAAAGCTGAAGTTTAAGTTCCGCCTCCACGAGTTTGCATTTGCATACTTTCCTGATCCACTCCTCTCCTACAATAAATGGTGAACACATCTCCCACAGCTTCTTCTCCTGAGCCATTTAGACTGTTAAAAAAACATTATCCCCCCACACCCTACCTCACCCTGCCCCTACCCCTGCCCACCCACCTACCTCATCAAATCTGAGCCATGACCTGAGTAACCCCCATCGCTCAGACCACACACAGACTATTCAGATCAAGTCTTTTCTTTGCACTACTTCCAAGCAGTTTGCAATTATTTTGATGCCTTTGTCTTATTTTTGTATATATTTTTGTATATATATCCCTCATGATTGTACAAATTTCTCTGTTTGTTATTTATTAGTGCTGTCTAATATTTTATTTTACCCCACAGTTGGTGTCAAGCGCTTCCAATTTTGTTGTACCGACAATAAAGGGCTATTCTATTCTTCTATTCTAGTCAGTTATTCAGTTATTAATGCTGGGGAGCAGACCTGCCCAGTCTCTCTCATTTATGAGGTTGCAGTACTGTGCCAACTGCAGATGGTTTTTCTTTCAGCTGCTCTTTAATGTTTTCATCAGCACTGAGGCTTTGCTGATGGTTTTGATTTATCTTGGTAACTTTGATGAACAAATTTTAACTAAGTTTTGTTTATGTGTCTTTTAGCAATCCTCTGGTTCAGTACTTCATTTTTCAACTTTGTTTTTCTCCTTTAGTTCTGATCTCTCTGCTGAGCTACACAGGTGCTGAGGTAGGTGCAACCCAGTACTAGCAAGGTGTTCCTAATATAGTGGCCGCTTGGTGTTTGCATGGTGTATAAAGGCATCAGTCACAAAACAATAAGATCCAGTAGATGGCAGCAGAGGAGCTTCAGTTTGCACAACAAGTGATGGTTTTCATCTGACCTTTGACCTTCACAGCATCTCTTCTCAGAGTTGCCTACTCCCTGCTCCTTGTGTCTTCTTTCCTCGCTGACTTTTATGTTGTATTACATATATTCTGTCTACAGTGCTGGGGCCAGGATAGAAAGTATACAGCTCATTCATTACCGACTCAAAAGACACACAACAGCTTTTCTACTCCATATTATGTTGACTGAAATTAAATCTTGTATACTAAATGAATACATAAGGTAACCTAAGATTAGCATGTTAAGAATGAGATGAAATATATCGAGTTAATTATATTAATCTCTTAACACTTATTCAAACTCTTAACTGAAAATAATTTCATTCGGGTGTATAGCTCATATTTATTCCAATCAGAGCCCTCCGTCACTCCCCTGGTTAAATGAACACAACATGAGTCATTACAGCTGAAATCATTAGTGGGAGCGTGCATGTATGCTACTCTGTTTATAACTTTTATGAAACAGAGTGAGCTGATACAAAAGTCTCCTGACACTCTGCAGGTACGTTACTGGGCTGCTGGTCAGACGAGGCTTCTCTGGAGCTCTTTGTCAAGCTCGGGTGTTTCAGCACCAAGGACAGCGTGCAGCTCTCTGAGCTTCAGCAGCAGAACTGAATCCACAGACTTTAGCAGCAGCACAAGAAGTGACACACACCCAACTGCTCACATGCTTTTTAAATGTTCATTTATTGTTTTTGTTAGATTCATTCATAACCAAATTTGACTTAATCAGATGATCAGTGTTTGACTGCTGTGTCTCTTAAGCAGTGTTGGTCAAGTTACTTGAAAAAAGTAATCAGTAACTAATTACTGATTACTTCCCCCCCCCAAAAGTAATCCCGTTACTTTACTGATAACTTATTTTCAAAAGTAATTAATTACTTAGTTACTTTCTAAAAACACGATTTACAACCTGAATAGGTAATAAAGCGATAGCTCTTTCAGCCCAATTCTACTTTTTCTGCATAATCCATCATACAAAATGTAATCAAATGGAAATGTCTCCTTTTAAAACTTTAAATCTTTTAACTTTATGCATCAAGCAAAACTTAATTATATGCAACATTCTCTGACTGGAAGAAATTTGTTTAACATTTAAACCTATTTTCTGCACATTCCAGCACATAAAATAAAATATTTTTTTGTGTTTACACTCACTCTTTCAAATAGATGCAAGTAAAACACAGCGGAAAATAAATAAAATCAACGACTAGCGGTCCTGTTGCTCTATTTTCACCTGTAAAGCAGGAGTGGGGTAGGCGGAGGTTTACCCTGGTGCAGGTGTGCCGCAGCGGTCAATTCAAGAATCCGCGAGTTTCTCTGTGAATTTCACATTACGTCGTAGCGCACTCTGTGCTTGCTTGGAAGTTTAGGGGGTTTTTTCGCTGTAAAAAGTTTTCTTCCCACGCACAACGGACGCTAATGTTTTTGAGTTTGATTCCTTAAAAATTGACAAAGTAAGGTCAGTACTTCCACGCTTTAAACGCTGCACGCTCATACTCTCTCCCGATATATTATCCATTGTTGATCTGCACACAGCTGTTGTCATGAACGTCGCACTTGCTTACGTCACTGTCATGAGACATTTTCGCAAAAAAAAAACATCCATCCATCTTCATCCGCTTTATCCGAGGCCGGGTCGCGGGGGCAGCAGCCTAAGCAGAGAAGCCCAGACCTCCCTCTCCCCAGCCACCTCCTCCAGCTTATCCGGGGGAACACCAAGGCGTTCCCAGGCCAGCCGAGAGATATAATCTCTCCAGCGTGTCCTGGGTCTGCCCCGGGGCCTCCTCCCGGTGGGACATGCCCAGAACACCTCACCCAGGAGGCGCCCAGGAGGCATCCTTGTCAGATGCCCGAACCACCTCAACTGGCTCCTTTCGATGTGGAGGAGCAGCGGCTCTACTCTGAGCCCCTCCCGAATGGCCGAACTTCTCACCCTATCTCTAAGGGAGAGGCCAGCCACCCTTCGGAGGAAGCTCATTTCTGCCGCTTGTATCCGCGATCTCGTTCTTTCGGTCACTACCCACAGCTCTTGGCCATAGGTGAGGTAGGGGGCGTGAATCGACCGGTAAATTGAGAGCTTCGCTTTTACACTCAGCTCCCTCTTCACCACGACGGACCGGTGCAGCGTCCGCATCACTGCAGCCGCAGCACCAATCCGTCTGTCGATCTCCGGCTCCCTTCTCCCATCACTCGCGAACAAGACCCCCGAGATACTTGAACTCCTCCACTTGGGGCAGGAACTCATCCCCGACCCGGAGTGGGCACTCCACCCTTTTCCGGCTGAGAACCATGGCCTCAGATTTGGAGGTGCAAAAAAAACCAAAAAAAACAAAACAAACAGTTTTAGTAACGCAGCGTTCCTACGGGAAAGTAACGGTAATCTAATTACCGTTTTTGCAATAGTAATCCCTTACTTTACTCGTTACTTGAAAAAGTAATCAGATTACAGTAACGCATTACAAGTAACGCGTATTGAATATAAGGAGTTATGGTGACACATGTAACCTCACATTGTGTTTTTGTTTGAATATTAGTTTAGACTGTTAGCAGCTACAGGCAAAAATGTAAAGCTGTTGCAGCCTTTATTTTATTAATTTTTATTCTTTATAGTTGCTGTTTTATGTAAACTAAATGACTACAAAACAAATGTTTCAGATTTGTTTAGTTGTAATTTATAGAATAATTTTGTAATGTGTACTCATCAGAGATGGGCAGTAACGCGTTACAAGTAACGCGTTACTGTAATCTGATTACTTTTTTCGAGTAACGAGTAATGTAAGGGATTACTATTGCAAAAACGGTAATTAGATTACCGTTACTTTCACGTAGGAACGCTGCGCTACTGCGTTACTAAAACCATGATTTTTTGCGAGAACGTCTCATGACAGTGACGTGGCGAGTGCGACGTTCAGTGACAACAGCTGTCTGCAGATCATAATATATCGAGTGCGGGACAGAGTGTAGCATGCAGCGTTTAAAGCGTGGAAGTACTGACCTTATTTTGAGTTTGATTCCATAAAAGTGACAAAAACATTAGTGTCCGTTGTGCGTGGGAAGAAAACTTCTTTTACAGCGAAAAACCCTAAACTTCCAAGCAAGCACCGAGTGTACTACGATGTAATGTGAAATTCACAGAGAAACTCGCGGATTCTTCCACTGACCGCTGCGGCACACCTGCACCAGGGTAAACCTCCTCCTACCCCAGTCCTGCTTTACAGGTGAAAATAGAGCAACAGAACTGCTAGTCTTTGATTTTATTTATTTTCTGCTGTGTTTTACTTGCATCTATTTGAAAGAGTGAGTGTAAACACAAAAAATATTTTATTTTATTTTATGTGCTGGAATGTGCAGAAAATAGGTTTAAATGTTAAACAAATTTCTTCCAGTCAGAGAATGTTGCATATAATTTAATTTTTGCTTGATGCATAAAGTTAAAAGATTAAAACTAATAAAACAAGTTTTAAAAAGAGACGTTTCCATTTGATTACATTTTGTATGATGAATTATGCAGAAAAAGTAGAATTGGGCTGAAAGATCTATCGCTTTATCACCTATTCAGGTTGTAAATCGTGTTTTTAAAAAGTAACTAAGTAACTAAGTAACTAAGTAATTAATTACTTTTGAAAATAAGTAATCAGTAAAGTAATGGGATTACTTTTGGGGGGAAGTAATCAGTAATTAGTAACTGATTACTCTTTTCAAGTAACTTGACCAACACTGGTACTCATTGTCTACCTATGAAAACTTGACCTATGAATTGCATGCAGTGGCGGTCCTAGCCTGTTTGGTGCCCCGGGCGAACACTCCCTCTGGCGCCCCTCTGGCACACACGCACACACACATAAAACATATTAAGGATTGTACATTAACATAAAACTGTTGTTGAAACCATACTGAATTTCACCAGAGAAACACACACACGCACATGAAGAGAGAGAGAGTATGCATTGTATGCAAACGGCTACCAAACAGCCGTCATAATTCGTCATACAATGAGAACAGGACAAATCAACAACTGAGAATGACTAATTAATATTAAAATCTGTAACATAATGTATTGTTTGGAGTTTAGTCTGTTACTGCTACTATTTTTACCATTTCTTTTTGGAGCAACTGTAACCCACATTATTTCCTTAGGGATTAATAAAGTATTCTGATTCTGATTGTTTCAGGATGACCTGCCATTATCCAATGACACATCTGCTTACCTGTATCTTTTGCTTGTTTCTCCTCCTTTCTCTTTTTTCTAAACTGAGCACCTGGTGGCTTTGAACTGTTCTTGTCCATCTTCCATTGGTTTTAATTTTGCACTCCAGTATGAACACCCATCCCGCAACTCGAGGATCACCACAACATAACCTAACCTAATAGACCTACACCTTAGTTCACAGATTCACTTTGTCTAAGGTGTATTTCTGGGATTTCACACAACCCAGGATTCAAATCATGAATACATAATGGGCTTGGATTGACAATATTATGAATGAAATGTGCTCTATTTGGAAGCAGCCGCCCCCCTTCCCTTTCAACGAGTTGTGTGTGAGACTTTAAATCATCAAACTGTAAATTATAAATTGTTATTGATCCCTTTACCCCGAGTCCTAAAGTGTATATTTATTTTCTTACTCTTCTTATATATATTGTTTACTTGCACTGCTGTAACTGGAGCCTCGTCGTCTCGTCTCTCTATATACTGGACTGTATGTAGCGGAGATGACAATAAAGTTCACTTTGACTTCAGCAGCGAGCAGGCGCACCGAGGGCTCTCGCGCTCACTTGTCGCGTATAGAATTTCGAAAAAACATCGGTGCAAATTATAAGTCTGTATCATAATGTCTGGTGTTTTCGTGTTTGTTGTTTTGTTTTTATTTTGTTTTATTTTGCGAGTTGGATATTGGATGCCGCTCCAGCCAGCCAGAGAATCCCCCGCCGCCCCGCCCTCTCCTCCCTGTGCCGCAAGCAGCAGGCGCACCTCAGCAAATGGGCGATAGAAAACCGATCGGTGCTTTTGCCATTCCCAATATCCGCTGGCTGATGCTGGAGCAGCATGAGTACGAGCAATTTTGTTTTTGTTTTTGTTTTTTTTGCCGATGCCCGTGATGCCGCCCCGGGCAACTGCCCGTGTCAAAAACCGCTACTGATTGCATGTATCATAATGTTACAAGTAACGCGTTACTGCCCATCTCTGGTCTTCAGTGTGTCACTCAATACTTTATCATTAAAACAGAGAGTTGAGGTGTTTTGTGTTTGAAAAACTACAAACTCATAAACATGCGAGTCAGACTGGACTTCTGGATCATTTTCTCACCTGTACCTGAATCAGCACAAACCCACAGAGTTTGAAAACTCTCAGTGAACCTTTACATGACTTTGATTCACAGTGGAAGTCTGCTGCCATCTACTGGTAATGCAGGTGTACTACGGCAGAGCTGCAGATTTGTATCACAATAAGAAACTTGGAAATGGTAAAAGGCCTGTATTTGTATAGCGCGTTACTAGTCCTAAAGGACCCCACAGTGCTTTACACATCTAGTCATCCACCCAGTCACACCCATATTCACACACTGGTGATGGCAAGCTACATTGTAGCCGCAGCCACCCTGGGGCGCACTGATAGAGGCGAGGCTGCCGGACACTGGCGCCACTGGATCCTCTGACCACTACCAGTAGGCAACGGCTGAAGTGTCTTGCCCAAGGACACAATGACCAAGACTGTCGGAGCCAGGGCTTTTATGCATAATCCATCATATAAAATGTAATCAAATGAAAAAGTCTTTTTAAAATGTGTTTTATTAGTTTGAATCGTTTAACTTTATGCACATTGTGACGTGGTGGTAACAGACATCAGTCACCCTCAGTCAGGAGTTCGATGCAAGATCTCTTGCGTCGAACTCCTGACTGAGGTAGACCAAAAACATAATGACAATAAAGGCTTGGTTAAGGAGAAACACTTTTAGGTCATGAAGTAGCCAGTCTCCCGACCTCAGTGCTGTAGAAAATCTGTGGAGGGAGCTGAACCATTGAGATGCCAAACAGCAGCCAAGAAACCTAAAGTAACAAGAGAGTTTCTGTAAAGAGAGGTGGGCCAAAATTAATCTTGAAATGTCTGTAAACTCACCAACTACAAGAAATGCCTCACCACTGTGATAGCCAACACGGGTTTCTCTACACCATGTTCTGCTTGGAGAAGAAATTCTTATTTCACTCGATGGGTCAATTGTTCTTTTTCTCTTGGATATCTCACTGAAAGTGAGCAAACCTAACCAAAATAGTTATAACCATAAAAATGATAATTGCAATAACTGTACCAACATTTATATCAAAATTGTTATTATACATAAAGCCACACCTCCATAAACAATAATGAGAATAATATTGGTCCATAACAGTCATTTGGTGGCTTGACAACATTTAAATTAAATCAATAAATCTATACACTGATATCTAAATTAAGCAGGTGCTGGGATGAGTACAGAATATTAAGATGCAGTTAGTGGAAAGAAACAAGTGTCTACATCTGCATGCATGTTTGTAAGTTTATACAGTGTGAAGTCAAGTGACAGCTGAACGTTAAAACAATGATTAAAACTGTGCAAAGGTATACAGAGTCATGTGGTGGTTAACACCTTTGCCTCACACCAAGAAAGTCCTTGTTTTAAATCCAGTGGCTGGCTGAGGTCTTTCTGTGTGGGGTCTGCATAGTTCTCCCTAAGCGAATGGCATCAGTGGTTGATTGTAGGTATGAATATTTGTCTGGCTGTGTTTGACCTGAAACAGACTGGTGACCTCTCCATAGTCTACCCTGCCTATTACACTGAGGCATTTGGGTCATGCTCCAGTAATAATATCTTGATGGTACATTTTTAAGTGCTGAAGCTAACAAGTCATGTGTGCAGAGCAAATGTGTATGTATAATACAGACTGTTTAGAACAGATTTAATCCAACACTTAACAGGTTAAACAAGACGGAGGAAAAAAAACGAAATAGAGAAAAAAAATTACTTGTTTGTGAATTTATCTTGTCGGGCTTAAAATTCCTCCAGTAAGTTTTCGTGCTCAGAGTTGGATGATCCCATGTCCTGAAAAGAAAAAGAAGTGTGAAGGTTTGCATTAACACAGTTACACAATTACATTACACAGCATGAGTAGTTTGCATTTTATTTATGGTTATTTTGTTTCATTTTTGGTTTCATTTATAGTTTCTGTTGTAGATCCCGTTTACACTAATATATAAGTGCTTCCTCTGTGCAGTATAATTAAAAGGCACTTCATTCATTTTCAGTACTATACAGATGACACCCAGCTTCATCCATGAAGCCAAACAATTTCAGTTCACTCCAATTAGATTTTATTTATCCAGTGTCAATTCACAACAACATCAAGTTGCTTCAAACTGTAAAGTAAAGAGCCTGTAATAGTGACTGCTCAACACGTTCTCATCCCAACACGTAACATATCGACGCTATGTGACAAATCGTTGGTTTGTTACTGCTTTGGAGGCATGAGAGCAGGTTAGAATGAATCTATTAATGTAAGGTTATGGTTCAGGTTAGGGCCACCAACTCAATAAAAAGCGAAGCGGCTTTCTATTCACTTCAATTAACAATCCAGAGCATCTCAAGAACACAGAAGGCTGCCTTTCACGTTACTATGACTCGGGCTGTGACAAATTGTCGGTATATTACGCGTTGGGAATGAGAATGCTCTGTGACTGTTACACAGATTACAAGTTTGTCAAGCTTACAAACAAACTGATGAACAGACAGAAATATAACAGACAAACATTCAATTCAGTTTGGTTTATAAACAGCAGGTGAAACAGCAGTCACCTCAAGGCACTTTATGTAATAAAGAGTCTACCGCATTAGAGTTTACCTGTAATCGTGCTCCATCAGCATCATCCACTTAATCAGGTGGTGAATTAGCTTCTCTATTAATTAATTCTTCTGCAGCATTGAAAAAACTCTTCCCATCGTTCCTCAACCATCTTTTGTTCATTAAAACAGTCAGCTTTTCTTTTGCTTTTGTCCTTAAAAGCTCTCTGTGCACCATCCCCTCCTCTTTCAGAATCACTTTGTAAAACGTTATTTTCTTGTCCAAGCAATTTTTTTTTCCCCCCACAGCATTTCCCACATCTAAAATAAGACATGAAAGATGCTACAACAATGACAGTCAAGAGCAAAATGTAACCAATGCACTGAAACAATAAAACACAAAATATTTTATATTTTATCACAGTTTAAAACCCACAGTGTAAAAAGAAAGACAAGCACTGACCTTGGACTTGTTGTCAGGGTTTCGCGTGTGAATGAGAAGAGGACCCAAACGCTGGACTCACGGTGCAGGATAATGGTATTTAATGAAATGGCTGGCTGAACCGAAGTGACTGAACAGAACTGAACACACGGGACCAGCAGTAACAACATCAATGACGCGACAGTGAACAGAAGGAAACAGAGGACTTAAATATGCTGACAGATGAGGATGGTAATGAGAGACCGGTGAGTACACAGCTGAACATAATCTGGTTAATGACACAAGAGACGGACTGACACTGGGAAAACAGGAAGTGAGGACAACATTGGTGTGGCAACAATCTAAACTTGACAGAACTGAAAGCACTGGGTCAACGACCCAGGAACCCTGACAGTTGTTCAGTTCAGTGACGTGTAATCGCTCCTCAAAAGTGAGCTTCCACTTGTCTTTGCAAGGCAACAGTGCCCCTTCAGTTCTGTTAGAGAGATTTCTCAGACAGCAGACATACCAGCCTCCACTGACAAACAGATATGCAGCTCAGAGCAAACTAACTAAAACTGCCTTTAAAAAGTCACAGATGAAAGAAATGCAAAATCTGGGCCATTTACAAAATGTTTGGCATTTACCTAGTGTTTGATATTCACGATCACATGCGTATCTACAGATTCTCTGAAAGGAAGAGTTGGTCCACAGCATTAAGCCAAATATTATTATACAAGGCAAAAACATGTAAATTCTGCAGTCAAGCACTTGTGATCTGCAAGTGCATTCAAAGTTCTTGCTAAAGAAAATTGTGGTGATAAAAATCAAAATATAAGCAATGTATAGGGTTGTTTTCCAGAAGCAAAATTTGTGATTAAGGTCTTATCCATTGTAACCTGCTTATACTCTGAAAATGTACAGAACTAACAGGAGATTGTACAGTTCCTGTTTTCCTGTAAACTTCTGCCAGGTTCAACCCCCAATGAACATTTATGACGCTGAGAAAGCTGAATATGACACGACAAGACAAGAAGCTCTTTCGAATACTCACAACTGACTCAGAGTTGTGTCTGCTCAGGGGTTTTATTCATTAAGGCAAAAGTTGAGTAAAAGAAATACCAAAATACCATAAAGAAATACCACAAATTCAAATGCACATACTTGACTCAGTTTAAAGAATTAATTTAGGAACACAAATGCGATTTTCTTATCTTTATTTTCTTGCTCAAGGCATGTTACAACATGTGTGTTCTGGTGTACAGACTTTAACTTTATAAAATTAAGCGTTTTTTTAAAGGTTCTTATGGTAAGTCTGTTATATTTAGTGGAAAAGCTTTTGCAAATGTGGCAGCACGAGGTGGGAATAAAGTAAATACTCTTCACAGTTAAAAGACAATGCCACCCTGGGAATTTCACCCAGAGAATACTGGAAGTAACACTAATCACCAAGAAGGCACTTAGGTCCGCTATACTCAGTACAGAGAAGAGGTTCAATGATAAAACAGTTTGACAATTTATTGATAATTATTTAAAACATATAAAAGCACAATCATAAATATCAATGTACAAATAGGCTTAAAAAGGTATTCAGAGCCAAAGCTTACCAGTGGAGGGGCAGGGATGCCACGCAGAAACTCAAAGAGAAGAAAACACACCAAGACACAAGTACAGCACACTATCACACACTCACACTAATAAACTAAAAAAAGGCACGTGTGTACAAAGAAACAAAGAAAATTTTAATATATTACAACAAAACTAATATTCACACGCTGGGGATAGCCCAACTGCAGGACCACACTGGTGATCTGCAGCTAGAAAAAGGGCCTCCCACCAGTGGCGTAACTAAAACCCAAACTACAAATCAAAAAACAAAAAACAAAACAAACATACAACCTAAATAAAACTTTAAAATCCGGAGCAGATGGAATCGCCGTATTGCTCCAACTTGCCGTCTGCCCGACTATAAGTTAATCATCCAGTCAATCAATATGCATGCCGGCCGACTCCAGTAGCCGGCATGCATATGGCCGCTGTCCACGCCAACGTCCACTTTAAAAGGCTGGCAGCAGCAGGAATAGGAACCTCGCAATAAGAACAGACGGTAAAAGCAAAGCAGCAGCACTTCAGTTAGCGTGGCGTTGTGTAAAACTAAGGCCCACACTTCCGAGTAAACAGCATCATGAATTATGAGCAGAGTGGCTCATAGGAGGCTTCTACAGCTACGACCAGCTGCGATGGAGGCTTCAGAAGGATAACCCGCAGATGAGCTCTGCAACACCAAGGGAAGTCAGGTGACCAAAAAGGAGATCAGGGACGCTCAAATGGCCACTATTTATGCTACCGCCCCCCTAATGCGCCAGGCTGAAAGTGGGTTGAGCCTAGAAATAACATTCATCCTGCCACACAAATAAAAAAAATCTTCTTTTTCTTTTATTCACACTGAATGAAAGATTAAGATCTGTGTTGGCATATGTTCACAATTCTGAATTAAATGGTTTCAGTCTGCTCTCTTCCTTTAGTGCATTAACAGAGCAGGCCGGCTCATTAAGGAAGCCTTAAGTGTAATCCTTTGAGATCTGTGACCTGACTCAGTGGGTTATACTGTTAGTGAGTGGGATTCAAACGTGTCATCTGTCAATGAACAGCATTACTATTGTGAAGAAGTTTGTTTTAACCTAAACAACATTTTTCTAAATCTAAACAAAATCTAGTGCTAGAGTTCTTCCAGAATTGATGTAAAAGTAAAAAGAAAAAATTAAATATAAAACAAAAAGGTTGCCTGTGAACCTTGGTCTGTTTGTTGCTAAGCCTTAAACACACGGAAAATGAGTTCGTGTAGTTATTTTTTTGACATTTTTGTGTCCATCTTCCAACTCACGCCTTTGTTCTTCATCTGTCTCTGAGTTTAACGTCGCATTAAAGGGGAGCTTTCAACGATAAAACACCTGCAGGTTTAAAAAATATTAGTAATGCAACTGTTTCACTTTCTTTTCTTAATCAAACAGTTTCTGGAAAACATCTGAACTTTCTAAGATTCCACTGTCTTTGTTTCGACTTGTTCCCTTATCGTTGTGGGGCTGTGTGTGTGTGTCTGTGTGTGCATGTGTGTCTCTTATCGTTATATCTCTCTCAGAATTTTCTGTTAAACGAGAGTCAACTGTGTAACATAAAAACAGTTGAAACCAAAACCACTGCAGAAAAGATCCAACATTAATGTATGTGTTCATCTGACCAAATAAATACTGATAAACAAGCAAAATAAACATGCAACAGCTTTTCATCTAAAGAATTTTTATGTCAGGCTCCCATTTTTCCTGATAATGTTAATGCTAGAGGAAGTTTGGAACTGTTCTTGATTGTTGGCAAGAACAGTTTCACACACTATGTGCGTCATTGTTTGGCATCCCTGCTGTGAAACTTGTGGTCTTCGTTGCTGTGGCTCCCCCACTTCCACTTTGCAGTTAATCATGGACTTGGGTAAACTGGGAAAGTTCAAATTCAGTGAGGAGCCTATAGATATGGTCACTTAGAATTGCTGCTTCCAGCTTGCTGATGGTTTCCAGCTGCTGGGAGTCCCCCCTCCAATCGTAGAGTGTCACCAAGAGATATTCTTCAAAATGTCCCGAAGAAAGCTGCACATGTTGTTTCATGTTTCATTTGACACAAAGTGACAAAAACAAAGCTGAGAAAATCCACATTTCTATACGTCCTGAAGAACACATTATTCACATCTCTTTTGGTGCATGACTGCTAGAGATCATTTGATTTTAAAATGTTGGTTTTGTTATGAAAACGTGTTTGCACAGGTAGTTTCAAGATTTTTTTAAAACAAGAAAAAAAGCCCAAAAGAAATAGCAGCAGTGCACAGAGAAAGAGGGCGGGGATTCATTTTTTGTAAATGTAAAAAACATCACATCACTGAGAGGAACGATGAAGGAAACATCTCTGCAATGTCTGCTAAGTAAAAACCTCTTAAGGTTACCTAAAGTTTATTTTTACAGATTTTTTCATTGTTGATTGATTGCAGATGAAAGAAAATGACATAAACAAGAAGTGAAACAGAATTTAAAGAAAGTTTAAAACACAAAGAAGACACATTTCAGCTGTGAAGAGGAAGTTTGAGCATCTTACACAAAAATAGGATGTGAAAAACTGAATTTAGCAATTTAGTGATTTTAAAAACAGAACTGTACTGTGGACATACATTTTATTGTTACTCGGCTGTCTTTTACTCAATGCATACAAAAGGTCTACAGCATGAAAACAAAGTAGAACTAGAAAAATTTGCATTTCCTGCGAAAATGCAGTGTGGATGCTTTAAAGCTGAAGCTTTCTGCTGAAACTAGCTGAAAAAGCTGAAAAGTTGCAGAAATTGTAAAAACTTTGCAGAAGCAAAGGAACTTTGCTAAAATGTAGTAACTTAGCAGAACTGCAATATCTTAGAGGAAACATAATACTTGGCAGAAATACAATAGCATAGCAGAACTTAGCAGAAATATTGTAACTTACCAGAAACACGATAACTTCTCAAAAATACAAGAATTTAGGAGAAATAGTATAAGATAACAGAAAGAATATATTTAGCCAAACATTCTTAAACATTACAGAAATACTATGATTTAGAAAAACAGTACAACATAGCAGAAATGCTGTGATTTACCAGAGACACTGTAATATACTATGAATATTGTAATTTTATATAAATACTATGTTTTAGCAAAAATACTCCAGTTTAGCACAAATATTATAATATAGCAGAAACACTATTCTATAGCAGAAATGCTATATTTAGAAAGAAAGAAAATATAATATAGTAGAAATACTATGATTTAGCTGAAATCCTACAATATAGCTTAATAACAATGATTTAGAACAGATAATATGATTGAGCAGAATAGTAATACCTTAAGTGAAAATATTGGAAAGGTTAAATGATAAGCTGAATAAAAAGGAACATGGTTAAGTTCGCTCAAAACTAATTTTTGTTCACCTGTGAAAAATAAAATAAAAATTCATTTAGAAAAAAAAAAAAAGAAAAGCCAACAGATACACAAAATCAAATATGGATACACAAATCACCAAATACACAAAATCAAATATGGATACACAAATGTACAGTGAGAGACACACACAAACAGGGTCTATGCCAGTCAACCAGTCTGAATATATTATATTTTTATCCACCAATGAGATGCTGCCCTAAAAAAGGTCTTTGTGTGTGTCTTTCTTTCTCTCTCTCTGTCTCACTCACTCACTCACTCACTCACTCACACACACACACACACACACACACACACACACACACACACACACACACACACACACACACACACACACACACACACACACAGCAGCAGCAAGTGAACAGGGGCTGTTAACAGCATGTTTCTAGGTCAGTCAAACAGCTGTGAGCTTCTCAATTTGAATCCACCAATCAGAGAGGTTGTGTGCTTTTGCCCGCCAAAACTGGTGCACCAAGTGCAGGCTTTTACACATGCACCACAGAGAGAGACAGGATTTTTGCAGTCTATTTCTCATAGTGAGGACTCCCCTCAAACAAACAGCCATAAATTCCTAACCGTGAGGGGCTAAAACAGTCATTCTGAGACCGTTTTGTTCAGAAGACATGGGGAATCTTGAAATGTTGACCATTTAAAATACAAATATGAAATATTAGAGATATATGACATAGATGATTGGTGGGCTTAGAAGACACGAAGGTCCCAATATGCAAATTTAAATGTGCCAGGACTCAGATATGATTGGCTGGCTGGGAAGCCATGAAGGCAACAATATGCAAATTTAAATGTGCCAGGACCCAGATATGATTGGCTGGCTGGGAAGCCATGAAGGTCCCAATATGCAAATTTGAATGTGCCAGGACTCAGATATGATTGGCTGGCTGGGAAGCCATGAATGCCCCAATATGCAAATTTGAATGTGCCAGGCCTCAGATATGATTGGCTGGCTGGGAAGCCGTCCAGGTCCTGATAGGTAAATTTGAATATTACAGTCCTTACAGAGGACTGACTCCCTGGGGACCTGGCAGAAATATATAGAAATACAATGATTACCCAGAAATACTGCATTTAGTAGAAATACTATGTTTTAGCACAAATACTATAATTAAGCAGAAATATTATATTAAGTACAAATCCTATAAAATACCAGAAATAGTATGATTTAGCAGAAATGCTGTATTTAGCACAAATACTGAAAAGCAGCACAAATGCTATGACTTAGCACAATAGTAATAACTTAAATAGAAAAATTGGAAAAGCAGAATGGACAGCTGAAAAAAGTCCCACAAGCACAGAGAGACACACACAGGATCAAATTCAGTCAACCAGTCTAAATATATTGAATTTAAATCATACAATAAGATGCTCCCATAAAACTCTCTCTCCCTCTCTCTCTCTCTCTCTCTGTCTCACGCACACACACACACACACACACACACACACACACACACACACACACACACACACACACACACACACACACACAGGGAGAGAAAATCAAGTTTCTAGGTCAGTCAAGCAGCCTGGGAGCTGCTAAATTTGAATCCACCAATCAGAGAGGCTGTGTACTTTTTCCCGCCAAAACTGGTGCACTAAGTTCAGGCCTTTACACATGCAGCACAGAGAGAGACAGGATTTTTGCAGTCTATTTCTCATAGTGAGAATTCCCCTCAAACAAACAGCCATAAATTTTTAACCGTAGGGGCTAAAACAGTCATTCTTAGACCATTTTATTCAGAAGACATAGGGAATCTTGAAATGCTGACCATTTAAAATAAAAATATGAAATATTAGAGATATATGACATAGATGATTGGTGGGCTTAGAAGCCATGAAGGTCCCAATATGCAAATTTAAATGTGCCAGGACTCAGATATGATTGGCTGGCTGGGAAGCCATGAAGGCAACAATATGCAAATTTAAATGTGCCAGGACTCAGATATGATTGGCTGGCTGGGAAGCCATGAAGGTCCCAATATGCAAATTTGAATGTGCCAGGACTCAGATATGATTGGCTGGCTGGGAAGCCGTGCATGACTTGATATGTCAATTTGAAAATTACAGTCCTCACAGAGGATTGGCTTCCTGAGGAGCTGGCAGGAATACATAGAAATACTATGATTACCCAGAAATACTGCGTTTAGTAGAAATACTATGTTTTAGCACAAATACTATAATTAAGCAGAAATATTATATTAAGTACAAATCCTATAAAATAGCAGAAATAGTATGATTTAGCACAAATGCTGTATTTAGCACAAATCTTATAAAATACCAGAAATAGTATGATTTAGCAGAAATGCTGTATTTAGCACAAATACTGAAAAGCAGCACAAATGCTATGACTTAGCACAATAGTAATAACTTAAATAGAAAAATTGGAAAAGCAGAATGGACAGCTGAAAAAAGTCCCACAAGCACAGAGAGACACACACACAGGATCAAATTCAGTCAACCAGTCTAAATATATTGAATTTAAATCATACAATAAGATGCTCCCATAAAACTCTCTCCTCTCTCTCTCTCTCTCTGTCTCACTGTCACACACACACACACACACACACACACACACACACACACACACACACACACACACACACACACAGGAGAGAAAATCAAGTTTCTAGGTCAGTCAAGCAGCCTGGGAGCTGCTAAATTTGAATCCACCAATCAGAGAGGCTGTGTACTTTTTCCCGCCAAAACTGGTGCACTAAGTTCAGGCCTTTACACATGCAGCACAGAGAGAGACAGGATTTTTGCAGTCTATTTCTCATAGTGAGAATTCCCTCAAACAAAAACAGCCATAAATTTTTAACCGTGAGGGGCTAAAACAGTCATTCTTAGACCATTTTATTCAGAAGACATAGGGGAATCTTGAAATGCTGACCATTTAAAATAAAAATATGAAATATTAGAGATATATGACATAGATGATTGGTGGGCTTAGAAGCCATGAAGGTCCCAATATGCAAATTTAAATGTGCCAGGACTCAGATATGATTGGCTGGCTGGGAAGCCATGAAGGCAACAATATGCAAATTTAAATGTGCCAGGACTCAGATATGATTGGCTGGCTGGGAAGCCATGAAGGTCCCAATATGCAAATTTGAATGTGCCAGGACTCAGATATGATTGGCTGGCTGGGAAGCCGTGCATGACTTGATATGTCAATTTGAAAATTACAGTCCTCACAGAGGATTGGCTTCCTGAGGAGCTGGCAGGAATACATAGAAATACTATGATTACCCAGAAATACTGCGTTTAGTAGAAATACTATGTTTTAGCACAAATACTATAATTAAGCAGAAATATTATATTAAGTACAAATCCTATAAAATAGCAGAAATAGTATGATTTAGCACAAATGCTGTATTTAGCACAAATCTTATAAAATAGCAGAAATAGTATGATTTAGCACAAATGCTGTATTTAGCACAAATACTGAAAAGCAGCACAAATGCTATGACTTAGCACAATAGTAATAACTTAAATAGAAAAATTGGAAAAGCAAAATGGACAGCTGCAAAAGTCCCACAAGCACAGAGAGACACACACAGGATCAAATTCAGTCAACCAGTCTAAATATATTGAATTTAAATCATACAATAAGATGCTCCCATAAAACTCTCTCTCGCCTCTCTCTCTCTCTCTCTCTCTCTCTCTCACACACACACACACACACACACACACACACACACACACAGGAGAGAAAATCAAGTTTCTAGGTCAGTCAAGCAGCCTGGGAGCTGCTAAATTTGAATCCACCAATCAGAGAGGCTGTGTACTTTTTCCCGCCAAAACTGGTGCATTAAGTTCAGGCCTTTACACATGCAGCACAGAGAGAGACAGGATTTTTGCAGTCTATTTCTCATAGTGAGAATTCCCCTCAAACAAACAGCCATAAATTTCTAACCGTAGGGGCTAAAACAGTCATTCTTAGACCATTTTATTCAGAAGACATAGGGAATCTTGAAATGCTGACCATTTAAAATAAAAATATGAAATATTAGAGATATATGACATAGATGATTGGTGGGCTTAGAAGCCATGAAGGTCCCAATATGCAAATTTAAATGTGCCAGGACTCAGATATGATTGGCTGGCTGGGAAGCCATGAAGGCAACAATATGCAAATTTAAATGTGCCAGGACTCAGATATGATTGGCTGGCTGGGAAGCCATGAAGGTCCCAATATGCAAATTTGAATGTGCCAGGACTCAGATATGATTGGCTGGCTGGGAAGCCGTGCATGACTTGATATGTCAATTTGAAAATTACAGTCCTCACAGAGGATTGGCTTCCTGAGGAGCTGGCAGGAATACATAGAAATACTATGATTACCCAGAAATACTGCGTTTAGTAGAAATACTATGTTTTAGCACAAATACTATAATTAAGCAGAAATATTATATTAAGTACAAATCCTATAAAATAGCAGAAATAGTATGATTTAGCACAAATGCTGTATTTAGCACAAATCTTATAAAATAGCAGAAATAGTATGATTTAGCACAAATGCTGTATTTAGCACAAATACTGAAAAGCAGCACAAATGCTATGACTTAGCACAATAGTAATAACTTAAATAGAAAAATTGGAAAAGCAGAATGGACAGCTGAAAAAAGTCCCACAAGCACAGAGAGACACACACAGGATCAAATTCAGTCAACCAGTCTAAATATATTGAATTTAAATCATACAATAAGATGCTCCCATAAAAACTCTCTCTCGCCCTCTCTCTCTCTGTCTCACACACACACACACACACACACACACACACACACACACACACACACACAGGAGAGAAAATCAAGTGTCTAGGTCAGTCAAGCAGCCTGGGAGCTGCTAAATTTGAATCCACCAATCAGAGAGGCTGTGTACTTTTTCCCGCCAAAACAGGTGCAGCCGTTTTACACACAGAGCACAGAGACAGGATTTCTGCAGTGAATTTCTCATAGTGAGGATTCCCCTCAAACAAATGGCCATAATTTCCTAACCGTAGGGGCTAGAACAGTCATTCTTACACGTTTTGTTCAGAAGAGATGGGGAATCTTAAAGTGTTGACAGTTTATCATTAAAATATGAATTATTGAAGATATTTGACTTCTAATGCACCATAACTGAGTAGAGGCAAGCGAAATCTGCCTTGACTTGCCCTCAAACAACGCTTTCTAACTCTAAATCTATTTGGAGTATCGATATCATTCTTTCACCGTAAGAGACAGCAGGCTTTGGTGAACAATCATGGAAATTTTCAGGTCTCTGTGGAAATCCATTAAAAAGATATGACGAGAGAAAAAAGTGGTTCATTTCCAGAGTTTGAAATCTGAAGAAATCTGAGCGAAGGACGAATTTCCTACCCTCAAACAAGTCTAACTCATTTCAGAACGGTAATAGGTGAGAAAGAAATTCTTGAATTGTGAGCGTCAGGAGTGTCTGAAGATATACGGGGACAAGCCTCATGTTTTAACTTCGCTTCGTTAAGGAGAGATGACGATTCGAAAATGCCTCTCATTACAGAAATCCAGCGGTGATTTTGAAGAAACTCTCCATTGACTTTCTATGGAGAGTTTTCAGACTTTGTGTTGGTCTGAGGAGATTTGCCAAAATTCTATAAATCTCACAACAATGATAGTGACATTTTCTGAAAGCCAGCAAAAATACCTACGTTTTGATGTATAATTTGTGGGAGTTGAGTGAAAATTAATCAAGTAGCAAGAAGTTGTTCGGACATGAAGAGAAAATTGCCAAAGGTACAGTGGCTCACTTAGAACCAACTGCATAGCAACCATAACAACGCATGTATTTTGTGAAAAATCACAATTTTGCAACTCAAAACTTAAAGAGGGATAAGATGAAAACGGTAACAGATATGAAAAAGCTGAATCATTTATGAATAGCCCAATAATTTGTGAACATTTTAAAGTTTGAATGGTTGTTCTACGTGAAAGTAGGAAAAAGTAGTTAAGTTTCAAAAACAAGCAAGTTTTAGCAGAATTGCAGAAGTTTCCCATTCATTTCAATGGGACAAATTAAAGGAAAAAAGCTTAATATTTTAAAAAGTATAACAGTATAAAATACCAAAAGTCATAGCAGGAATTAGCAGAAATAGCAGAATAGTTTAAAATTTGAACGGTGAAAATCGGCTGAAAATTGTGGGACTAGTTAAGTGCCAAAAAACGTACAAAAAGTGGCAACTAGAATAATAATAAAGTAGAATAAAGAATAAAGAGAAACAGGAACTCAATAGTGTGGATGCATAAAGCATCCACACAATGATATTAACAAAAATCAAAAATCTTGCCTATTTAACAATAATACAAAAATTCCTCCATCCTCAGATGAAGATCAAGACTGCTTCTTTCTGCTCAGGAGCAGAAACATTAAAATGTCTACATACAACATAAGCAGCATTCATTAACAAAACATCAAAATCTAAATGATAATCTGTACCACAAAGCTAGATGTTAGACTACAATGACTGATCTCTGACACATTGTTATAAAAGTACTTTAATTTAAAGACTTTGTCTGATCTTGAAAATAAATGTGTTTTATGTTGAGTTAATTTCTATCAGTGTTCTGTTTTTTAGGTCTGTGGATGTGATTCATGTCTGACTGCAGCTATTACATTTGACAAGTTTCACATTTTGACATGAAGCATAAATCAGACTTTAGAGGAACATTTTAATCAACACTGACACCACAGAATCTCTTCTCTTTATTGGACACAGCAGTACAGAAGAAAATATGACTTATCACTTGATTGATTGAATGATTGATGAAGAATTAATTTTTTTGTGAAAAGTCAAACCAGCCTTTCCTCTTTAGTTCTGATCTCACTGCTGAGCTGCACAACAAACCAAGGTCAGTAACCTTCTTCTGTCACAGTTTAAACCTGAGAAATGCTCACTGATATGACCTGATTGGGTTCATGTTTCATAATGGAAAATACAACAGATCATCAGATTTTCATTTTAACCCTCACAGCTCGTCTGACTGTGAGTCCCAGCAGCTCTCAGTTCTTTGAATATGACTTTGTGTCTCTGAGCTGTGAGGAGGACGACAGCTCTGCTGGATGGACTCTGAGGAGAAACACAAGCAAACCCAACATCACTCAGTGTGGAGATGGGTGGGGAAGATGGTCTGGTTCTTCCTGTGACATCACTGTTTTACCATTGGACAGTGGAGTTTACTGGTGTGAGTCCAGAGAGGGTCCCATCAGTAACATGGTTAACCTGACAGTCACTGGTAAGCTGAGTGTGTGGAGTTAGTGTTGATGAAGCTGTGTGTAAATGGATGAAATGCTGTAGTTTGTCTCTGTGTTGAGGTGGATCAGTGATCCTGCAGAGTCCTGTCCTCCCTGTGATGGAGGGAGATGACGTCACTCTGCTCTGTAAAACAAAGACCACTCCCTCCAACCTCCCAGCTGCTTTCTATAAAGATGGCTCCCTCATCAGGAAGCAGCCTACAGGTCACATGACCATCCAGCATGTTTCCAGGTCTGATGAAGGCCTCTACAAGTGTGACATCAGCGGTCATGGAGAGTCTCCATCCAGCTGGATCACTGTCACAGGTGACACACTCACCTGTCTGTGTTTCTGCAGCTTTCAACATTCACAATGTGACGACAACTTAATGACTGTTTGCTTTATTTTAGACAAACACACCACCACACCTCCACCTACATCCACACCTCCACCTACATCCACCTCTCCTCCTGATTTCTCCTGTGTCTCTCTATCACTCTTTTCTCTTGTCCTCACTGTGTCAGTTATTAGTTCAGTCTGTGTTCTGGTTCTTGTGGTGTTACTGGTTCTGCTGGTGAGACGACATGTTCAAAGGAAAACTGAATGTGAGTCTGAGACGTTTCTCTTTCAGATTTTGTTTCTCAGAGTGAAATTATGTAAAGAATTTTTAAAGCTATATTCACAAATTGTTTAAACTGTTTCCTGCTGTGATTATGAAACAGTGAATTGCTTTGCTGTTATCTGACAGGGGAGGAGTTGGAGATGATGACATCACGTACAGCAAAGGCTCAAGTCATCAACAACAGCCAATCAGAGGAAGCAGAGGTAGTTTTTAATGTGCTGTGTGTTGAGGATTCATGTTGATATTCAAAGGAAATATAAAAATTGGTTAAATGAACTCTGTGAACTGATCTTAAACTAATGTGTTAAACACAATTAAAATTCCTTAAATATTACTTGTATAATCTGCATTGTTCACACTAACATTTGTTAAAGACTGAAGAATAACTCTTTGAGTTGGTTTAACTTGAGCCCAAAACACTTTCCCTCACACACAGCTTTTCATAAACAATTTAAATACATTACTTTTATTCTGCCCCTCCCCAGAACTGTGGAAACATCTGAATCTAATTTAGATTCATTCATTTATATTTTGACAGTTTATGATCCCGGGTAACATATATCGGATGCCGAATTTCCACTTTAACAGCTCAATACCATGAAAATACACAGACACACAGATCATCTTACTTCCTGTTGCCTACACTGGTTTATTTTTTATTCTTTACATGGTGAAGATTATTTGAGTTTGTCCATCCTCAATTTCTTCCTTTAAATCTAACCTCTCTTCCTCTCCTGTTCTGGTTTTCAAGTTCTTCACTTCAAGTGAAGTGAGCTCTTTGTGTCATGGTCATGGCTCAGTGACCCAGTGTTTCTGTTTGTATTGTTATTCCTTGATTTCATGTGTCATTGTGAGTCTCTTGGTTTTGGTTTCAGTATTAAGCATTCATAGCTCTTTAGCTCTTTAGTTTTTACTGAGTTCTAGTTCTTAGGTTTTGGTTCCATGTTTACCATGTGTGTATATTGTTGTGTGAGTTCTTGTGCCGTGTTTATTCTCGTGTTTGTGCCGTTATGTTTATCTGCCCCCCCCCCCCCAGCTCCTCTGTGCACTAGTCTTAAAAGTCAGTGCACTCAATTTTGCATCCTCCTTTCTCATCATGGTAAATGGTAAATGGCCTGTATTTATATAGCACCTTTACTAGTCCCTAAGGACACTGGCGTCACCGGGCCCTCTGACCACCACCAGTGGGCAACGGGTGAAGTGTCTTGCCCAAGGACACAACGACCGAGACTGTCCGAGTCGGGGCTCGAACCGGCAACCTTCCAATTACAAGGCAAACTCCCAACTCTTGAGCCACGATGCCATGGGTTTTGGGGCATCAAAAACACATGGCATCATGTGTAATTATCCTCAGCTGTGTCTCCCAGCTTCTCCCTCTTTGCCCTGTTGACCTCCTGTATTTATTGTCTGTGCTTGCCTCTGTGCTTTGTCGCATCATTAACATTCATGCCCTCAGACCTGCCTGTGTGTTTTGGTTCTTGTTCAGTTTCTAGCCCTCCTCGTTTTGTTCTGTTTTTGACTTATGCCTGCAGTAAAGCAGTGGTCCTTGAGTTTAAGTTCTTCCTCCACAAGTTTGCATGTTGGGTCCTTTTCCTGCCTGCACACGGTCATAACACTTTCATTTCTCTCCCTGTCAAATACAGCAGCTGGATCTTTAGCTACAACACACTGTGAGACAAACTGTTTGTGTGTTTGATGATCTTTGAGTGTTGAACATTTGTTGAAACGTTACATTTGAAAGAACTTGTCATTTAAAAAATGCTACTCCCTTTATGCTCACACCTCTTCAGTCACTCTAGCCAGATGCTGAAATGTCAGCAACAACTTATGGGCAGTTTGGTACAGATTATTATTTTGATTTTTGATTTTATGTATTAATAATGAAGGGTGCTGATGTTGTCTGTAAACATTTAATTTATCTGCATCCTCACCAACATCAGCTACGTCCTCCTGTTGTTTTCAGTGAGCTGACATATGAAGCTAAACTGGGATCTCTCATCACTGATGCTGATGATCGTGTGTGTATCTAGTGTGACAAAATGTGTGTTTGTTTATTACCTTTTGGTAAAATGTATGTTCTTTTTTTCTCCTACTGTTAATAAACAGTGACCAAATATAACCAGACCACCTATTTTTCCAAAATAGAAAAAAGGTGACGATCACATCATCTTTTTCCTACATGAGAACAATAACTTTTAACACACATCCTGAACATTAACAGTGTATTTATAAGTTGTAGCATATGCAGTGATGTCCTCTGTGTGTGTTTTACTGCACAGAAAGTCATCCAGCTGTTGTCCTCTCAGCCCTGAGAACTGAAGACATCAGTTATGGACAAACAGCTGTCTGATGGAACAGGTACAGCTGCTCTTTATTCACTAATAACAAACTAAATACTTATATTTTATGTCTCACTGTCTAAACACTCAACAACAAGTTTCTTTTTATAACCAAGTCACTGTAATTCATTCTGCTGACACTCTCTGTGATACAAACTACCAAACTAAACTCTTTTAATTTGAATGTTGCGCTGAACAACATCAAACTGTTCGCTGTTTGATGTTTTTCAGGGAGCAGTGGGACAGCTGGCGTCGCTCTTCTGATCAATTATTGATTCAGGAAACAGCAAAGCATGAAACTGAGTTTATGTCTGGAAGATGTCAGATACATAAACTTCTCCTTAACATAAAGATTTAATTTTATTCTTCTTCAGACTTTAACTGTGATGCTCTGATACTTTCACTAACATTCTCCTGTTGTGTTCATTTACTTTACATAAACATGAGTTTACAGAGCTGCTTATTCTTCTCATGTTGAACTGTGTGTGTTTGTGTTCAGACTTTAAAACAGAGCCAGACGTCGTCTACTCCTCACTGAAGTAGTCCACCAGTCCAACCACTGACATCCAGCTGCTGGTCTCTAACTGGTCCACACAGCCACACAATGTTGATTTGCATATATTCTGTAGTGTCTTCTCATTATAATATACACTCTCAGTGTTTGTATGAGTGTATGTTGTATAACTAAAATATGAATGTCATGTGTACAGCAGTGTCCTGCCTTCTCTGCAGCAACAATAAACTTTGCTGTCACATGTTGTTCCTGTCGTGTGGTTCAGTGGGTTTCAGAAGTATTGCTGATGGAAAATGTGAATTGTGTTTCTAACTGATACACACCTCTATTCAGAGCAGATAACAAAGAACAGACAAACAACTTAACCTCAACCACAGATTAAAAACAGCAGGAACATCTTTCAGTGGCTGAAATGACTCTGAACAAATCGTTTGTCTGAAGAGTTGAGTATCAATTTGTGTAAAGTTAATCAAATTGGTAAGATTTTACTTCACCAAGATGTTGAATTAGTTTTAATCCTAAACAGGCACTTTTTCTGTTTGCAGCTTTTCTATTTGGGGTTTCTAATGAATGTTAATCAAATCAAAACCTCAACACTAGATTAAATTTCAATCAGTGAGCTGCCTTCATGTACAGTCTGAGGGATTTTCTCATGTGTAAAATTACTCACTCTGTGACTCACACCTGTTTGTGCTAAAGTGCCCACTAGTGGAAAGTTGCTTGGCATGACATTGTTCTTTAAACATGGCTGCACAAAGGTGGTTTTCTTAGCTTTATTTGTTTGCTCAAGGCATCTTACAACAGGAATGGTCTGGAGTACAGACTTCATCTTTAAAAAGTTACTAAAATATTTTTAATGTTATTGGTGTTTAAATGTATTTAGTGAGAAAACTTTAACAAATTAAAAAAATGATTTTTTATTCCTTTCAGTGCTCTTTTACCCTGAATAAAAGCTTAAGATTTGTGTTGGCATATGTTTACATTTCTGTCATAAATGGTTTCAGGCTGCTCTCTTTCCCAGTATGTCATTTAGTGCGGCTCTACCAAAACTGCCATCATGGCTCATTTACATTTAAGGTTTCCTTTGCGTTCCTTGACCTGAGGGGGATCCAAACTTGTTGTTTGTCAGTGAACAATGTGACTGTTGTTAAGAAATTTGTTTTAACCTAAACAACTTTTTCTAAATTTAACCAAAACCTGGTGCCAAATCCTTCCAGAGATAAAATAAAAATAAAAAATGAAATATAGAACAAAAAGTTTGCATGTGCATGTAAACCACGGTCTCTTTGTTGTTAAGCCTAACACATGCATATAGTTATTTTTTCATCATTTGTGTGACCATCATTCTAACTAACTCCTTTAACGTTGTGTGAGAAGCAGAAACAATAAAAAGTCACACTTGTAGCTTCATAATAAACAAAACATTAGTAAATGGAACTCTTTCACTTTCTTTTTTATTGAATGGTTACTGGAACACAGAACCAGCACAGCAACCACAGCATTCTGCAGCGACATGCCATCCCATCCAGTTTGTGTTTAGTTGGACCATCTTTTTTTTTTCAGCAGGACAATGACCTCAAACACACCTCCAGGCTGAAGGAGAGAGATGGAGTGCTTCACCAGATGGCCTTGTTGCTTTGTTGCTGTGGCTCCCACTCCCACTTTCCATAAATACAACTTACAGTTGATCATGGACTTAGCAAACTATTATAGTTACACACTCAAATTCAGTGAGCAACCTACAGATACAGGCGTTTAGAATTGCTGCTTCCAAATGGCTGATGGTTTCCAGTTGCTGGGAGTCTCCTCTCCAATTGTAGAGTGTTACCAAGAGATGGCGCTTTCTTCACAGCAACTTTGAGTTGGATATTTACTTATACAAATATCTAGTGCTTGCTCATTGAGGGTTATCTGACTGTTGTAGTTTCTAGGGTAGGTGACTTTTGTTGTGATTTGGTGCTTTAAATTAAACTGTGTTTAAGTAAATTTAAGGGAATTTCACATTTTTTTAACAGGGTTCATTTTTAAATATTTTCAACTGTTTAAAGATAAAAACTTCAACCATTCAGACATTTTGCAGTGGCTATAATGTCACCATGGATACAATGAAAGTTTTTGTTTTCTTAATAAACTAATAACAGTTTCATGAGCTAACATTAAACATAATGGTAACTTTCACTAAATTACAATAATAAGAAAGAAATCCTAAAAACAAGCTATGTACAGTAACCACTGCGGTCTGAGGACACATCCACAATTTTTATTCTTCAGTATCAAAGTAATCCACTGACAGTTACCAGAGTACATAGCGGTATAAAGCAAAAAACAAAAAAGTTAATATTCATTCAGTGTTCTTTGTTTTCGAAACTTTACAGTATCCTTCCTCATTTCGCTCAGTGTTACCAAAACAGAGCTCAAAGAAAGTCCACATTTCGGTATCTCTTTACTCCTTCTCTGCATGACCGCTAGAGGTCACTTAATTTCAAAACATGGTTTAGTCATGAAAACGCTGGAACAGCTGGTTTAGAGATACTTTTTTTTCTTTAGGGAACAGTCTGGTGTTAAAACTTCTTTTCACTGTCTTGTGAAACTGTTAAATTATTTTGTAAAAATCCACCTACCTATATCAGAATAGGCACAAAAACAAAAACAAGCACACAGAGCCAGAGGGCAGGGATTCATTTTCTTTGTCCAGCCTACACTGTAAATGAGAAAACATCACATCACTGAGAGGAACGATGAAGGAAACATATCTGCATTGTCTGCTCTGTAAGTAAAAGACCTCTTTAAATTACGTAAAGTTTATTTTTACAGACTTTTTGGTTGCTGATTGATGACAGATGAAAGAAAATGACATAAACAGTGAAACAGAATTTAAAGCAAGTTTAAAAAACAAAGAAGACCAATTTCAGCTGTAAAGAGAAGTTTGTGCATCTTACACACACAAAAATAACAGGATGTGAAAAACTGAATTTAGCAATTTAGTGATTTCAAAAACAGAACTATACAGTGGATATACATTTGCTATTACTTGTGATGTCTTTTAGAGAGTACATACAACAAGTCTTTAGGATGAAAAGAAAGTAGAACGATATTAACAAAAATGAAAAATCTTGCTTGTTTAACAACAATCCAAAAACTCCTCCCTCCAAAAACTCCTCAGTGTTGTGGCTCCAGTCCAGTTTATTATTCAGGTGAACACCCAGGTACCTATAAGAGTCCACTATCTCAATGTCCACTCCCTGGATGTTCAGTGTGGTGGATCTGCATCTCCGGAAGTCCACCACCAACTCCTTGGTTTTCCCGGCGTTGATCAGCAGGTGGTTCTGCTGACACCAGTCAACAAAGTCCAGAGTCCACTGTCTGTACTCTGAGTCGTCCTCACCTGTGATGAGGCCAACTATGGCAGAGTCGTCAGAGAACTTCTGTAGGTGGCAGCGTGGGGAGTTGATGGAGAAGTCTGCAGTGTAGAGGGTGAAGAGGAACGGTGCCAGCACAGTTCCTGTGGGGCCCCGTGCACTGCAGACCAGCGTATCAGAGACACAGCCCTGTGACCTCACATACTGTGGACGTTCTGTGAGGTCGTCCAGTATCCACTGGGACATGTGGTGGTCCACTCCCGATAGCTCCAGCTTGTCTCTCAGAAGTCGTGGCTGGATGGTGTTGAAAGCACTGGAGAAATCAAAGAACATGATCCTCACAGTGCTTCCAGGCTTCTCCAGGTGAGTCAGAGCTCGGTGCAGGAGGTAGATGATGGCGTCCTCCACCCCGATGCCAGGCTGGTAAGCAAACTGCAGCGGATCCAATGAAGACCTCACCAGGGGGCGCAGATGGTTTAGAACCAACGTCTCGAGCTGAGATGTTAGACTTTAACACAATCAGACAAACTCACTTCAGAGCCTGATTTTAATTTGACATCAGTTATTTACTTCTATTTACTACTTCTAATTCTAACCACTCAGCCTGAAAAGCTTGGGATATAGTTGTCAGCCCACCAGGTGGTCAGGTGTTGGGCAGGACACCCAACTTTATGAGCACTATAACTCAAGGAGGTCATGTAAGATTTCTTAATCCTATACCATAGGTGTAGTTAGTGAGGAAGAATATCACATAGGCTTCGCATACTAATAGATTAGCTGCATCTATTGATAATCTCTGACAATCTGGAATTTGGCAACTTTGACACAATGCATCATGATTTATTTTGCAGGTTTTTCAGTTGTGCAGTATAATATGTAGCTATACTAGCAGCACTGTTTCAAACTTTGACAAAATAACATTCAAAACTTTTTACCAGTTTACATTCAGTGAATTTCCAAAATGATAATAATCCTCCTGCTGGAACTGGATGGTGTCATGACTGTGTGAAGGCAGGCTGGAAAGGTGGACCCAAGAGACGGGACTCATGGAGGCATAGGTGAACTCAAAACGCTCGGCTTTATTCTGGGATTGCAGACTGAACAACGAACTAGTGATGTGTTCTGTGTGTCAAAGCTTTAAAGCCTGTGTTGGGTAATCTCAGGGGCGTTTTTGTGAAGCGCGTATCGAAGCTTGCTTTGATTAGGTATGCAGTGACATTCGAGGCCTCGCGGGCAGTCCGTACCACGATTCAGGAAATGGTTTGCCGGTTTGTGTCAGATTCCAAATAAAATGGGCAGCAAAACACAGCTGATTTCCCCATCACATTGTGTTGTTGAATTGGATTACGTATGTGCTACATAGTTACTTGAGCATTTCCTCCCTCGATGGAACCAGCAAGGAAAAGAAAATTTTCCCCGGTCTGGCAACATTTTGATCTCATCTCTCCTAATAAGGTATACACACAGTAATAAATATCACACATGATAAGTACCATAATATAAATAAACGACACCACAGATCCTATAATCGTATTTCTGTCTTTTAGTTTATTAAAAGGTGAAGTGTTTGCTGTGCTCCAAAGAACTTGGATTCAGCAACAACACCTCATCTATGCTGAGGCATTACAGAGCCCTGCATGAGAACAAGGAGACTAACCAAGGTGGACCAAGCTCAGGTGAGTTTTTTTAGGTTTTAAGGATACAGTTATTTGATACATTTATATTCCCCATGTCATTCGTTTATATTTGGGTTGTAATTACTGATATCTGTAATTTCTTTTTTTTTTTTCTTTTTTTTTTTATCAGGGGAGAGGAATGATGTGGATGAGGCCTTGCTCAACATGGTAATAGAGGATTCCCAGCCCTTCACTATTGTGGAGGACAGTGGGTTTAGGAAGCTTGTTAAAGCTTTGAACCCTAACTATGTTCTCCCCACAAGGCAGGTGTGTATCTTAAAATATGAAGGATGTTTCCATTTTGCCTTTATTTCCATATTAAGTACAGTACTTTCTTTTGTTTAGGCTTTGAAAGCTATGGTGGACCAAAGATACAAAGAGTCCAAACAAAAAGAAAAACTGACTGTGGCCAAGGCGTCTGCAGTTAGTTTGACATCTGATATGTGGACCTCCATTAACACAGAGCCTAGCCGTCACCTGCCATTTCATCGATTCAAACACTGCATTGCATTATGTAGTGTTAGGTGTTCAGCACTTCCCTCAAGCACATACTGCTGTCAATTTGTCACAAGTAACAGAAGCGCTCATGTCAGAGTGGGGCATTACAGACAAAGTTACATGATGGAGCAGCAAACATGGGTGCTTGTGCTAAGGAGCTTAGTTTGCGTCACAGTAATTGTGTGGCGCATACATTGAACCTAATGGTCAAAAAAGCTCTTGATCAACACACCGCGCTGTCTGAGATCCAGACCACCTCAAGAGAAGTATAACTGCTAATGTTTGTTCCATTATTTCATTACTGCTTTAAAGTGCTGCTGTAGTAACACAGCTTGAATTAATCAGTTTGTGTTGGCTGTTTTCTTAGGAGAGGCTGACAGAGGTGCAGGAGGAAATGGGCCGACCTGCACTGAAGTTAATTCAAGAGTTGGATACACATTGGAACAGCACATTCCAAATGCTTCAATGTGTTCATGAGCTCAGGGAACCTATTGGAGCATCGTTAGCTGGCCTGCACACTGATATTTGCCCACTATCCTCTGAACAGTATGAGCTTATGGTAAATGGCCTGTATTTGTATAGCGCTTTACTAGTCCCTAAGGACCCCAAAGCGCTTTACACATTCAGTCATCCACCCATTCACACACTGGTGATAGCAAACTATATTGTAGCCACAGTCACCCTGGGGCGCACTGACAGAGGCGAGGCTGCCGGACACTGGCGCCACTGGGCCCTCTGACCACCACCAGTTGGCAACGGGTGAAGTGTTGAAGTGAAGCTTATGGCAGAATGTCTCAAAATACTCTCCCCATTTAATGATGCCACCACTGAGCTGTCAGAGGAAAAGCGAGTGTCTGGATCCAAAGTAATTCCACTTCTAACAATGTTGCACCATGCACTAAATGAAGAGGAAATGGGAGTTGTCCTAACTCCAGAGAGCTCCACCATGGTTGAGTGTCTAAGGAGACAATTAAAGGAGAAGCTCTACACATTGCAGTCAATGAGCATCATGTCACTGGCAACATTGCTGGATCCAAGGTTAAAAAAAAATAGGCTTCTTAAGCGCCAATAAAGCAATGGATGCCGAGAAGAGACTCATTTTTGAATGTGCTGCTATTTTGCGGCACTTGGCTCCCTCATCAGCAGCCTCATCATCAAAAGCTTCTCAGCCTGTGACTCAATGTATATGAGCACATTTTGATTGTTAAATTGTATTTAGTTACTTACATTCTGTTTGTTTTAGGTAGCAAACTGTGACATCGTTTGGACACCACTGTTATGGAGACAAAGACCCCAAATGCTACTGGTGTTGCAACAGCTGAAGTGCAGAAATACCTCCATGAACCAAACATCGGCAGACTGGAGAATCCGCTGGAGTACTGGGCTGGACACAAATTTCTTTATCCAAACTTGTATAAACTTGCTGTGGTTTTTCTTGCAACCCCTGCTTCATCTGTGCCCTGTGAGAGGATATTTTCAAAAGCAGGAGAAATCCTCTCAAAAAAGAGGAACCGTCTTCAGCACTGTGGAAAAGCTGCTATTTTTGAATAAAAAACAAATGAGAACTTCTCCCTAGTGTCATAAGCACTGTTAAAAAGTCACAAGCACATTCACATCACAACCCCCTCCCCTTTGTTTCCATGTACATTCCTGTGTTCAGCTGCCAATGTATTATACACAAACATTAATATAATATTAAATATAACTAATTTTAAGAGTTTAGTTATTTGTGTCATGAACAACAGTAATTTCTCTATTTATTCCACTTGAGGCGCCACACACTAGTTTGTGTCATTATTCAGATGTACATAAGCATGATTACACAGTTACACAATCATACCAAACTCTGTCCTGATAGTTTCCACTTTCTTTTTTGTATCAGACATCTTGAGACAATATCCGGGCTAAATAACCATAAAAACAATTTATTTATTCAGTTTATAGGTTTACACATCACATCATCAGAACATTAATCATAATACAGAAATATACCAAAATGATGATCGAAGCGATGGGGAGGGCCGTGAGTACTCAGACTGTACTCATTGAACACAATATGGATAAGATCTTGGAGAAGCTCACAGCTCTTCAATGGGAAATTGATAGACTTGGTGACCAGTGACAGACACTCGCTTTAAACAACCATCATCCTCATGCGTCCTCTGTGTGTGTTTTACTGTCCAGACAGTCATCCAGTTGTTGTCCACTTAACCCTGAGAACTGAAGACATCATTGATGGATAAACAGCTGTCTGACCGAACAGGCCCAGAGATACAGCTGCTCTTTATTCACTAAAGAGTTTCGCCTGTAATAAAAATCAGGTGGATGGTGGCGGAAGGGAGGGACGTCTCCCTGGTACACAATGAAAAATATATACAAAAAATAAAACTGGTGTGTCTGTGTGCATCACAGCTCTGATGAAGGACTTTAAGATTTAAGATTCTTGTTCACCCTTTTCCAGATTTCCACACCTCTGAATATGTGAAAATTACATATTTCCGTAACTTAACAGTTACAAATACAGATATCAGTGTCACAGCAAATGTCACCCTAACCTGATCTGGAAATGAATTTAACTGCTATATCAAGGCAGGAGAAAAAGCTCTTCATTTCTTCCATCTCCTCACTGAAGGTGGAAGCTGCTCTGTTTTGGTTCTCTCCTCTCCACCTCATCTAAAAACAGACTCAATGTAATGTATGTGAATCAGCACCTGAAATCTAAAGCTTACCTTTGATTTGAGATCATGTTCCTGTGGAAAGGTGAATGAGAAACTTAAACAAGTAAATTAAGTTTTGTCTCTCATCCTTGTTGAATTGATGTTTTTGAGCTTTTCCACCTCATAGCTGCAGATCACCCAAAAGCATGTGCAAAGATTCACTGAACCTCATCAATCTCTTTACATGCCTTTCTTACATAAGAAACTTTACTCATGGTTATATATCTGTAAAAGACAAATTCACTGGGATGCAGCACTCAAAACGAGAGGACCTAATCCTTCCTGCTTGTTTCTGGTTGAGGGGCTTCAGTCACTGTAGATTTTGCAAAGATGCAGATAAGGCTGAGACGCAGGAGCTGATGTGCATTCAAAGCTGTCCCCAAGCAGCTTCCAGTATGTTTTTGTATGAGTGTAGCTTACTAGTAACGTGAGATACAAATGCACAGGGATAAAGAGCACAGCACGGTTGAGAAACAAAGAAAAATCAAAAAAGAGAAAATCCATATTTCCATGTTTTGTCGACATCTCCCAAAGAAAGTGGAACGCATTATTGGAACGCCATTTCGTGCATGAAAGCTCGAGGGTGGATAATTTTAAAAGGTGGTTATTTTTTATGAAAAGGTGCTTGCTCTGGGGACATTTTTTAAAGGAAGTTTCATTGTATTGCTTATTTTTTTCTTTCTTTAACAAGAAAGGTGGGTTTAAAAATAATCCACCAAACTGTTTAAGAATAGATATAGAAAAAAAGATCCAGACATAAAGAAAGACAGCGGGGATTCACTTTCTGCAAATGAAAAAAAACAAAACAAAAAAACGTTACTTCTCTGAGAGAAGCGATGAAGGAAGTTTGCTCACTAAGTAAAAGCCCTCTGTAAGTTACCTAAAGTTTATTTTTTACAGACTTTTTGGTTGCTGATTGATAACAAATAAAGGAAAATAACATGAACAAAAAGTGAAACAGAATTTAAAGCAAGTTTAAAACACAAAGAAGACACATTTAAGATGTGAAGCGGAAGTTTGAGCTTTCTACCACAAAAAACAGGATGTGAAAAAGTGAATCTAGCAAATTCGTGATTTTAAAAAACAGAACTATATAGTGGAGAAGACAAAGTAGAAAGATGTTAACAAAAATGAAAAATCTTGGCTGTTTACCGACAATCCAAAAACTCCTCTCTCCCCAGATTAAGATAACAGTGTTTAAGTTCTGCTTGATTCTGCTCAGAAGCAGACAAATTAAATATCTACAGATAACATCAACAGCATTCATTAATAATACAGAAATATCAAAATAATAATCTCTACCAAATTGTATGTTGCACTATTCTTTCTACACAAAGATAAATGTAAGACTGGAATCATTGATTTCAGACACATTGTTCTAAAATAATTGAAGTTAAAGTTTAATATTAGTAGCAGACCTGCCCGGTCTCTCCATTTGTAAGTGTGCAGTACTGTGTCAGCTGCAGATGGTTTTTCTTTCAGCTGCTCGTTAATGCTTTCATCATTACTCAGGATTTGTTGATGGTGTTGATTTAGCTCAGCAACTTTGATGAACAAAGTTTAACTAGGTTTTGTTTATGTGTCTTTTAGAAATCCTCTGGTTCTGATAGTCCTAAACTCTCTGCTGAGCTACACAGGTGCTGAGGCAGGTGCAACCCAGTACCAGCAAGGTGTTCCTAATACAGCGGCCAGCTGGTGTTTGCATGGTTTATAAAGACATCAGTCACAATAAGAGCCAGTAGGTGGCAGCAGAAAAGCTTCAGTTTGCCCAACATGTGATGATTTTCATCTGACCTTTGACCTTCACAGCATCTCCTCTCAGGATTGACTACTCCCTGCTTGATATGCCTGCTGCTTGTGTCTGATTTCCTTGCTGACTTGATGTAGTATTACATATATTCTGTGTACATTCCTTGAGCCAGTATAGAAAGCACAGCTCATTTAGTTCACACAGTTTCACTCAAAAGACACACAATAGCTTTTCCACTCCAAATTATGTTGACTGAAACTAAATCTTGTATATTAAATGGACATATAAGGTAACCTAAGATTAGCATGTTAAGAATGAGATAAAATATATCGAGTGGAAGTCTGCTGACCTCTACTGGTAATGCAGGTGTACTACAGCAGAGCTGCAGATTTGTATGACAATAAGAAACTTGGAAATGATTTAAAAGTGTCCAAAATATAATATAAAAGGGTAATCATTAAATGAAATTAAAGTTACTAATAATGTTAGGTATTATTGATCTTTATTATTATATTTTTATTTATTATCTGCTATTATTATTTTACACCAAAACGTACAGCATACTTAAGGTAATAGGGAAATACGGAACCGTAGGGAAATATTATTGTTCTAATTACCATGACATTACATTGTACTTAAAACTACTTATTATATTACTTATGGTGCATCTCCTTTCAAGTAATATACTCGTAATGTCAAGTGAATTGCCTTGGAATGACATTTAATTGCAGTGTAATTACGACTTGTTCACAAGCTGTTTTTTTGTTTGTTTGTTTTTTTTTTAAGTATAAAACGTACATGGATCACTCTCAGTCAGGAGCTTGATGCAAGATCTTGACTCATGGGGAGGTTTGCATTTGATATGAAGGCAATTAGGACCACAGTCAAACAAACACAACCAAAAACATAATGACGGTGAAGTAATGGTTAAGGAGAAACACTTTTAGGTCATGGAGTGGCCCGTCCCCAGACCTCACTGCTGTAAAAAATCTGTTGAGGGAGCTGAACCATTGAGATGCCAAACAGCAGCCAAGAAACCTAAAGAAGTAAAACAGTTTTTATAAAGAGAAGTGGGTCTAAGAAATGCCTCACCATCTGCTTGAAGAACAAATTCTTAATTCACTCAATGACTCAATTGTTTTTCTTCTTTTTTCTTGGATTTCTCACTGCAAGTGAGCAAAAATACAAAGAGGATCAAATAATTATTCCCCCCACTGTATACAGTATAAGGGCACATTTGTATAAACACATGAATGAGAGAGTAGGAAGGAGAACGAAAATTTCATTTGTATTCCCTTTTTTAGTTTTTTTTGAATTAATTTTCTAAATTTACTGATTATTTAGTATCCACTAATAATACTACAAGCATTAAACATAATACATAACCTTATGTTTAATGCTTTTAGTACTATAACCAGTACTTATAAATAGAAAAATGATAATAAATACCATAAGAATAATAGCATTTATACCAATATTGTCATTACAAAATAAATTATATTAAATGAATAAATCTATACACTAATATCTAAATTAAACAGGTGCTGGGATCAGAACAGAATATTAAGATGCAGTTAGTGGAAAGAAAGTGCTTACATCTGCATGCGTATACCTCTGTTTGTAAGTTTATACAGTTTGAAGTCAAATGAAATGGTAAATGGCCTGTATTTGTATAGAGCTTTACACTACATTCAGTCATTCACCCATTCACACACTGGTGATGGCAAGCTGAACATTAAAAAAATTAAAACAGTGCAAAGCTATACACAGTCATGTGGTGGTTGATGGCTTTGCTTCACAGGAAGAAAGTCCTTGTTTTAAATCCAATGGCTGGCTGAGGTCCTCCTGTGTGGGGTCTGCATAGTTCTCCCTAAGCTAATGGCATCAGTGGTTGATTGCAGGTATGATTTTTTTGTCTGGCTGTGTTTACCCTGTGTACCCTGCCTGATGCACTGCGGCATTTGGGTCATGCTCCAGTAACAATATCTTGATGGTACATTTCTAAACAAGAACTGGGGGGAAAAAGAAAAAGCGAAAACAATAACTTGCTCATAAATTTATCTTGCCAGGCTTAAAATTCGTCTACTAAGCGTTGGTGCTCAGAGTTGGATGAGCCTATGTCCTGCAAAGAAAAAAAAGAAATATGAACACAATTATGCAATTAAATTAAACAGCATGATTTTGCATTTATGTAATCTAGATTTTGGTTTAGTTTATACTTTCTGTTGTAGATTCAGTTTACACTATATATGCTTCCCCTGGGGAGTATCATTAAATGGGATTTCATACATTTTCAGTACTATGCAGGTGATACCCAGCTTTATCCATCACAATGCTTCATGTTGCAAGATAAAGAGTCGATAATAGTGACTGCAAACACAGATTACAAGTTTTTCAAGCTTACAAACAAACTGATTGTAGAACCGTACAGAACTAACAGAAGATTGTACAGTTCCTGTACTGAATCAGTGGGGGCTGAGAAAGACATGACACGACAAATGCTCCGAACTGGCTTAAAGTTGTGTCTGTGCAGGGATGTCATTCATTAAACCAAAAGTTGCGCAAAAGAAATTTGAAAGTATCCTAAAATCCATGAATCATTTTCACCTATTTAACTTTTTAAATATGTATTATTTCTAATTTAATTTCTAATAAATTCAAATTAAAGAAAATGCACATATTTGACTCAGTTTAAAGAATGAATTTAGGAACCAAAATGTGATTATCTTATCTTTATTTTCTTGCTTAAGGCATGTAACAACATGAATGTTCTGAAGTACAGACTTTATCTTTATAAAGTTAAATTAAGGTTCTTATTTTAAGTCTGTTATATTTAGTGGGAAAACTTTTACAAATAAAAAAAAATCTCATAATTTTCCTTTTCTTTTATTCACACTGAATGAAAGCTTAAGATCTGTGTTGGCATATGTTTACAATTCTGTATTAAATGGTTCCAGCCTGCTCTCTTCCTTTAGTGCATGAAGAGAGTAGGCTGGCTCATTAAGGAAGCTTTTGAGATCCGTGACCTGACCGAGTGGGTTATAGTGTTAGTGAGTTGGATTTAAACATGTCATCTATCAGTGAGCAGCATTACTGTTGTGAAGAAGTTTGTTTTAACCTAAACAATGTTTTTCTAAATCTAACCAAAACCTAGTACCAGAGTTCTTCCAGAATGAATTTAAAATTAACTAGAAAAATTTGCATTTCCTGCGAAAATGCAGTGTGGATGCTTTAAAGCTGAAGCTTTCTGCTGAAACTAGCTGAAAAAGCTGAAAAGTTGCAGAAATTGTAAAAACTTTGCAGAAGCAAAGGAACTTTGCTAAAATGTAGTAACTTAGCAGAACTGTAATATCTTAGAGGAAACATAATACTTGGCAGAAATACAATAGCATAGCAGAACTTAGCAGAAATATTGTAACTTACCAGAAACACGATAACTTCTCAAAAATACAAGAATTTAGGAGAAATTGTATAAGATAACAGAAAGAATATATTTAGCCAAACATTCTTAAACATTACAGAAATACTATGATTTAGAAAAACAGTACAACATAGCAGAAATGCTGTGATTTACCAGAGACACTGTAATATACTATGAATATTGTAATTTTATATAAATACTATGTTTTAGCAAAATACTCCAGTTTAGCACAAATATTATAATATAGCAGAAACACTATTCTATAGCAGAAATGCTATATTTAGAAAGAAAAATATAATATAGTAGAAATACTATGATTTAGCTGAAATCCTACAATATAGCTTAATAACAATGATTTAGAACAGATAATATGATTGAGCAGAATAGTAATAACTTAAGTAAAAATATTGGAAAGGTAAAATGATAAGCTGAATAAAAAGGAACATGGTTAAGTTCGCTCAAAACTAATTTTTGTTCACCTGTGAAAAATAAAATAAAAATTCATTTAGAAAAAAAAAAATAAGAAAAGCCAACAGATACACAAAATCAAATATGGATACACAAATCACCAAATACACAGAAAATCAAATATGGATACACAAATGTACAGTGAGAGACACACACAAACAGGGTCTATGCCAGTCAACCAGTCTGAATATATTATATTTTTATCCACCAATGAGATGCTGCCCTAAAAAGGTCTTTGTGTGTGTCTTTCTCTCTCTCTCTCTCTCTCTCTCTCACACACACACACACACACACACACACACACACACACACACACACACACACACACACACAGCAGCAGCAGCAGCATCAAGTGTGAACAGGGGCTGTTAACAGCATGTTTCTAGGTCAGTCAAACAGCTGTGAGCTTCTCAATTTGAATCCACCAATCAGAGAGGTTGTGTGCTTTTTCCCGCCAAAACTGGTGCACCAAGTGCAGGCTTTTACACATGCAGCACAGAGAGAGACAGGATTTTTGCAGTCTATTTCTCATAGTGAGGACTCCCCTCAAACAAACAGCCATAAATTCCTAACCGTAGGGGCTAAAACAGTCATTCTGAGACCGTTTTGTTCAGAAGACATGGGGGAATCTTGAAATGTTGACCATTTAAAATACAAATATGAAATATTAGAGATATATGACATAGATGATTGGTGGGCTTAGAAGCCACGAAGGTCCCAATATGCAAATTTAAATGTGCCAGGACTCAGATATGAATGGCTGGCTGAGAAGCCATGAAGGCAACAATATGCAAATTTAAATGTGCCAGGACCCAGATATGATTGGCTGGCTGGGAAGCCATGAAGGTCCCAATATGCAAATTTGAATGTGCCAGGACTCAGATATGATTGGCTGGCTGGGAAGTCATGAATGCCCCAATATGCAAATTTGAATGTGCCAGGCCTCAGATATGATTGGCTGGCTGGGAAGCCGTCCAGGTCCTGATAGGTAAATTTGAATATTACAGTCCTTACAGAGGACTGACTCCCTGGGGACCTGGCAGAAATATATAGAAATACAATGATTACCCAGAAATACTGCATTTAGTAGAAATACTATGTTTTAGCACAAATACTATAATTAAGCAGAAATATTATATTAAGTACAAATCCTATAAAATAGCAGAAATAGTATGATTTAGCAGAAATGCTGTATTTAGCACAAATACTGAAAAGCAGCACAAATGCTATGACTTAGCACAATAGTAATAACTTAAATAGAAACATTGGAAAAGCAGAATGGACAGCTGAAAAAAAGTCCCACAAGCACAGAGAGACACACACAGGATCAAATTCAGTCAACCAGTCTAAATATATTGAATTTAAATCATACAATAAGATGCTCCCATAAAACTCTCTCTCGCCTCTCTCTCTCTCTCTCTCACACACACACACACACACACACACACACACACACACACACACACACACACACACACACACACACACACACACACACACAGGAGAGAAAAATCAAGTTTCTAGGTCAGTCAAGCAGCCTGGGAGCTGCTAAATTTGAATCCACCAATCAGAGAGGCTGTGTACTTTTTCCCGCCAAAACAGGTGCAGCCGTTTTACACACACAGAGAGCACAGAGACAGGATTTCTGCAGTGAATTTCTCATAGTGAGGATTCCTCTCAAACAAATGGCCATAATTTCCTAACCGTAGGGGCTAGAACAGTCATTCTTACACCGCTTTTGTTCAGAAGAGATGGGGAATCTTAAAGTGTTGACAATTTATCATTAAAATATGAATTATTGACGATATTTGACTTCTAATGCACCATAACTGAGTAGAGGCAAGCAAAATCTGCCTTGACTTGCCCTCAAACAACGCTTTCTAACTCTAAATCTATTTGGAGTATCGATATCATTCTTTCACCGTAAGAGACAGCAGGCTTTGGTGAACAGTCATGGAAATTTTCAGGTCTCTGTGGAAATCTATCAAAAGATATGACGAGAGAAAAAGTGTCTCATTTCCAGAGTTTGAAATCTGAAGAAATCTGAGCGAGGGACGAATTTCCTACCCTCAAACAAACCCAATTCATGGCAAAATGGTAATAGATGAGAAAACAATTCTTGAATTGTGAGCATCAGGAGTGTCTGAAGATATATTGGCACAAGCCTCATGTCTTAACTTCGCTTCGTTGGGGAGATATGACGATTCGAAAATGCCTCTCATTATTACAGAATCAAGCGGTGATTTTAAACGAACTCTCCATTGACTTTCTATGGGGATTTTTGAGACTTTGTGTTGGTCTGAGGAGATTTGCCAAAATTCTATAAATCCCACAACAATGATAGTGACATTTTCTGAAAGCCAGCAAAAATACCTACGTTTTGATGTATAATTTGTGTGGGTTGAGTGGAAATTGAGCGAGTAGCAAGAAGTTGTTCGGACATGCAGAGAAAATTGCCAAAGGTACAGTGGCTCACTTAGAACCAACTGCATAGCAACCATAACAACGCATGTATTTTGTGAAAATCACAAAGATGAAACTCAAAACTTGAAGAGGGATAAGATGAAAACGGTAACAGATATGAAAAAGCTGAATCATCCATGCATAGCCCAATAATTTGAGAACATTTTAAAGTTTGAATGGTTGTTCTACGTGAAAGTAGTAAAAAGTAGTTAAGTTTCAAAAACAAGCAAAATTTAGCAGAATTATGGAAGTTTCCCATTCATTTCAATGGGACAAATTAAAGGAAAAAAAACGTAATATTTTAAAAAGTATAATAGCAGAAAATACCAAAAGTCATTGCGGAAAGAGCAAAAATAGCAGAATAGTTTAAAATTTGAACGGTGAAAATAGCACAAAAATTGTGGAAGTAGTTCTACGGCAAAAAACGTACGGAAGCAACTTGAAGAATAATAATAATAACTAGAAAAATTTGCATTTCCTGCGAAAATGCAGTGTGGATGCTTTAAAGCTGAAGCTTTCTGCTGAAACTAGCTGAAAAAGCTGAGAAGTTGCAGAAATTGTAAAAGCTTTGCAGAAGCAAAGGAACTTTGCTAAAATGTAGTAACTTAGCAGAACTGCAATATCTTAGAGGAAACATAATACTTGGCAGAAATACAATAGCATAGCAGAACTTAGCAGAAATATTGTAACTTACCAGAAACACGATAACTTCTCAAAAATACAAGAATTTAGGAGAAATAGTATAAGATAACAGAAAGAATATATTTAGCCAAACATTCTTAAACATTACAGAAATACTATGATTTAGAAAAACAGTACAACATAGCAGAAATGCTGTGATTTCCCAGAGACACTGTAATATACTATGAATATTGTAATTTTATATAAATACTATGTTTTAGCAAAAATACTCCAGTTTAGCACAAATATTATAATATAGCAGAAACACTATTCTATAGCAGAAATGCTATATTTAGAAAGAAAAATATAATATAGTAGAAATACTGTGATTTAGCTGAAATCCTACAATATAGCTTAATAACAATGATTTAGAACAGATAATATGATTGAGCAGAATAGTAATAACTTAAGTGAAAATATTGGAAAGGTAAAATGATAAGCTGAATAAAAGGAACATGGTTAAGTTCGCTCAAAACTAATTTTTGTTCACCTGTGAAAAATAAAATAAAAATTCATTTAGAAAAAAAAAAGAAAAAAGCCAACAGATACAAAAAAAAATCAAATATGGATACACAAATCACCAAATACACAGAAAATCAAATATGGATACACAAATGTACAGTGAGAGACACACACAAACAGGGTCTATGCCAGTCAACCAGTCTGAATATATTATATTTTTATCGACCAATGAGATGCTGCCCTAAAAAGGTCTTTGTGTGTGTCTTTCTTTCTCTCTCTCTCTCTCTCTCTCTCTCTCTCAACACACACACACACACACACACACACACACACACACACACACACAGCAGCAGCAAGTGAACAGGGGCTGTTAACAGCATGTTTCTAGGTCAGTCAAACAGCTGTGAGCTTCTCAATTTGAATCCACCAATCAGAGAGGTTGTGTGCTTTTTCCCGCCAAAACTGGTGCACCAAGTGCAGGCCTTTACACATGCAGCACAGAGAGAGACAGGATTTTTGCAGTCTATTTCTCATAGTGAGGACTCCCCTCAAACAAACAGCCATAAATTCCTAACCGTAGGGGCTAAAACGGTCATTCTTAGACCGTTGTGTTCAGACGACATGGGGAATCTTGAAATGTTGACCATTTGAAATACAAATATGAAATATTAGAGATATATGACATAGATGATTGGTGGGCTTAGAAGCCACGAAGGTCCCAATATGCAAATTTAAATGTGCCAGGACTCAGATATGATTGGCTGGCTGGGAAGCCATGAAGGCAACAATATGCAAATTTGAATGTGCCAGGACCCAGATATGATTAGCTGGCTGGGAAGCCATGAAGGTCCCAATATGCAAATTTGAATGTGCCAGGACTCAGATATGATTGGCTGGCTGGGAAGCCGTGCATGACTTGATATGTCAATTTGAAAATTACAGTCCTCACAGAGGATTGGCTTCCTGAGGAGCTGGCAGGAATACATAGAAATACTATGATTACCCAGAAATACTGCGTTTAGTAGAAATACTATGTTTTAGCACAAATACTATAATTAAGCAGAAATATTATATTAAGTACAAATCCTATAAAATAGCAGAAATAGTATGATTTAGCACAAATGCTGTATTTAGCACAAATCTTATAAAATAGCAGAAATAGTATGATTTAGCACAAATGCTGTATTTAGCACAAATACTGAAAAGCAGCACAAATGCTATGACTTAGCACAATAGTAATAACTTAAATAGAAAAATTGGAAAAGCAAAATGGACAGCTGCAAAGAGTCCCACAAGCACAGAGAGACACACACAGGATCAAATTCAGTCAACCAGTCTAAATATATTGAATTTAAATCATACAATAAGATGCTCCCATAAAAACTCTCTCTCGCCCTCTCTCTCTCTCTCTCTGTCTCACACACACACACACACACACACACACACACACACACACACAGGAGAGAAAATCAAGTTTCTAGGTCAGTCAAGCAGCCTGGGAGCTGCTAAATTTGAATCCACCAATCAGAGAGGCTGTGTACTTTTTCCCGCCAAAACTGGTGCACTAAGTTCAGGCCTTTACACATGCAGCACAGAGAGAGACAGGATTTTGCAGTCTATTTCTCATAGTGAGAATTCCCCAAAACAAACAGCCATAAATTTCTAACCGTAGGGGCTAAAACAGTCATTCTTAGACCATTTTATTCAGAAGACATAGGGGAATCTTGAAATGCTGACCATTTAAAATAAAAATATGAAATATTAGAGATATATGACATAGATGATTGGTGGGCTTAGAAGCCATGAATGTCCCAATATGCAAATTTAAATGTGCCAGGACTCAGATATGATTGGCTGGCTGGGAAGCCATGAAGGCAACAATATGCAAATTTAAATGTTCCAGGACTCAGATATGATTGGCTGGCTGGGAAGCCATGAAGGTCCCAATATGCAAATTTGAATGTGCCAGGACTCAGATATGATTGGCTGGCTGGGAAGCCATGAATGCCCCAATATGCAAATTTGAATGTGCCAGGACTCAGATATGATTGGCTGGCTGGGAAGCCATGCATGACTTGATATGTCAATTTGAAAATTACAGTCCTCACAGAGGATTGGCTTCCTGAGGAGCTGGCAGGAATACATAGAAATACTATGATTACCCAGAAATACTGCGTTTAGTAGAAATACTATGTTTTAGCACAAATACTATAATTAAGCAGAAATATTATATTAAGTACAAATCCTATAAAATAGCAGAAATAGTATGATTTAGCACAAATGCTGTATTTAGCACAAATCTTATAAAATAGCAGAAATAGTATGATTTAGCACAAATGCTGTATTTAGCACAAATACTGAAAAGCAGCACAAATGCTATGACTTAGCACAATAGTAATAACTTAAATAGAAAAATTGGAAAAGCAAAATGGACAGCTGCAAAAGTCCCACAAGCACAGAGAGACACACACAGGATCAAATTCAGTCAACCAGTCTAAATATATTGAATTTAAATCATACAATAAGATGCTCCCATAAAAACTCTCTCTCGCCCTCTCTCTCTCTCTCTCTCTCTGTCTCACACACACACACACACACACACACACACACACACAGGAGAAAAATCAAGTTTCTAGCTCAGTCAAGCAGCCTGGGAGCTGCTAAATTTGAATCCACCAATCAGAGAGGCTGTGTACTTTTTCCCGCCAAAACAGGTGCAGCCGTTTTACACACACAGAGCACAGAGACAGGATTTCTGCAGTGAATTTCTCATAGTGAGGATTCCTCTCAAACAAATGACCATAATTTCCTAACCGTAGGGGCTAGAACGGTCATTCTTACACCGTTTTGTTCAGAAGAGATGGGGGAATCTTAAAGTGTTGACAATTTATCATTAAAATATGAATTATTAAAGATATTCGACTTCTAATGCACCATAACTGAGTAGAGCAAAGCAAAACTGCCTTGACTTGCCCTCAAACAACGCTTTCTAACTCTAAATCTATTTGGAGTATCAATATCATTTTTCACCGTAAGAGACAGCAGGCTTTGGTGAACAATCTTGAAATTTTCAGGTCTCTGTGGAAATCCATTAAAAAGATATGACGAGAGAAAAAAGTGGTTCATTTCCAGAGTTTGAAATCTGAAGAAATCTGAGCGAGGGACAAATTTCCTACCCTCAAACAAACCCAATTCATGGCCAAATGGTAATAGGTGAGAAAGAAATTCTTGAATTGTGAGCGTCAGGAGTGTCTGAAGATATATTGGCACAAGCCTCATGTCATAACTTTGTTTCGTTGGGAGATATGACGATTCGAAAATGCCTCTCATTACAGAAATCAAGCGGTGATTTTAAACGAACTCTCCATTGACTTTCTATGGGGAGTTTTGAGACTTTGTGTTGGTCTGAGGAGATTTGACAAAATTCTATAAATCTCACAACAATGATTGTGACATTTTCTGAAAGCCAGCAAAAATACCTACGTTTTGATGTATAATTTGTGGAAGTTGAGTGAAAATTGAGCAAGTAGCAAGAAGTTGTTCGGACATGAAGAGAAGACTGCGAAACCTACAGTGGCACACTGGAAGCCAAGTGCATAGCAACCATAACAACACATGTATTTTCTGAAAAATCACAATTTTGCAACTCAAAACTTAAAGAGGATAAGATGAAAATGGTAACAGATATGAAAAAGCTGAATCATTAATGAATAGCCCAATAATTTGTGAACATTTTAAAGTTTGAATGGTTGTTCTACGTGAAAGTAGGAAAAAGTAGTTAAGTTTCAAAAACAAGCAAGTTTTAGCAGAATTGCGGAAGTTTCCCATTCATTTCAATGGGACAAATTAAAGGAAAAAAGCTTAATATTTTAAAAAGTATAAGAGCAAAAAGTACCAAAAGTCATTGCCGGAATTAGCAGAAATAGCAGAATAGTTTAAAATTTGAACGGTGAAAATCGGCTGAAAATTGTGGAAGTAGTTAAACAGCAAAAAACGTACGGAAGCAACTTGAAGAATAACTAGAAAAATTTGCATTTCCTGCGAAAATGCAGTGTGGATGCTATAAAGCTGAAGCTGTCAGCTGAAACTAGCTGAAAAAGCTGAAAAGTTGCAGAAAATTGTAAAACCTTTGCAAAAATTGTAATAACTTTGCAGAAGCATAAGAACTTAGCAAAATGTAATTACTTAGCAGAACTGCAATAATGTAAAGAAAACATAATACTTGGCAGAAATACAATAACATAGCAGAACTTAGCAGCAGAAATTAGAATAAATATTGTAACTTAGCAGAAACAAGATAACTTTTCAGAAATATAGGATTTTAGCAACCATGGTACCAGATTACATAGATACTTTATTTAAACAAAAATACCTAAACATTGCACAAATACTGTGATTTAGGACAAATACTACAACATAGCAGAAATGCTGTAATTCAGCAAATATACTATGCTATGGCACAAATAGAAAGAATATGCTCAAATACTATGATTTTGCTCAAATAATATAATTAAGCAATAATACTAAGATTTAGCAGAAATACTGTATTTAGCACAAATACCGAAAAGTAGCAGAAATACTATAATTTAGCATAATAGTAATAACTTGCACAATTACAAATATGGACATGGTAAATGGCCTGTATTTATATAGCGCTTTATGGTCCCTAAGGACCCCAAAGTGCTTTACATATCCAGTCATTCACCCATTCACACACTGGTGATGGCAAACTACGTTGTAGCCACAGCCACCCTGGGGCGCACTGACAGAGGTGAGGCTGCTGGACACTGGCGCCACCGGCCCTCTGACCACCACCAGTAGGCACACAATAAGATACACCCATAAAACGCTCTCTCTCTCTCTCTCTCTCTCTCTCTCTCACACACACACACACACACACACACACACACACACACACACACACACACACACACAGCAGCAGCAGAAGCAAGTGAACAAATAGGGGCTGTACATACAGTGTTTCCTGTATGTTTCTAGGTAGGTCAAAAAGCCTGGAGCTGCTTAATTTTAATCCACCAATCAGAAAGGCTATGTACTTTTTCCCGCCAAACAGGTGCACCTGTTTTTACACACGCAGCACAGAGACAGGATTTGTTCAGTCTATTTTTCATAGTGAGGACTCCTCTCAAACAAATGGCTATAATTTCCTAACCGTAGGGTCTAGAACGGTCATTCTTACACTGTTTTGTTCAGAAGAGATGGGGGATTGTCAAGTGTTGTGTGTTTAAAGTAAAATATGAATTTGTAGAGATACATGACATGGATGAGTGGTTGACTTACAACCCATGAAAGCCCCAATATGGAAATTTGAATGTCTCAGCCGTCAGATGTGATGGGCTGGTTGGGAAGTCATGCATGACTTGATATGTCAATTTGAAAATTACAGTACTCACAGAGGATTGGCTCCCTGAGGAGCTGGCAGGAATACATAGAAATACTATGATTACCCAGAAATACTGCGTTTAGTAGAAATATTATGTTTTAGCACAAATACTATAAAATGGCTGAAATAGTATGATTTAGCACAAATGCTGTATTTAGCACAAATACTGAAAAGCAGCAGAAATGCTATGACTTAGCACAATAGTAATAACTGAAATAGAAAAATTGGAAAAGCAAAATGAACAGCTGAAAAATGCTGAACATTCTAAGGCTCCCTCAAATGTAATTGTTGAATGAAAAAAAAATCAGCAGCAAAAAAAAAAGTATAACAGTCACACAATCAAAAATATGGACACATATGGAAACACACATGCACAGAGAGACACAGGATCAAATTCAGTCAACCAGTCTAAATATATTGAATTTAAATCATACAATAAGATGCTCCCATAAAACGCCTCTCGCCTCTCTCTCTCTCTCTCTCTCACACACACACACACACACACACACACACACACACACACACACTAGCAGCAGCAGCAGCCAAATAGCCTGGGAGCTGCTGAATTTGAATCCACCAATCAGAGAGGCTGTATACTTTTTCCCGCCAAAACAGGTGCAGCTGTTTTACACACATGCAGCACAGAGACAGGATTTGTGCTGTCTATTTTTCATAGTGAGGATTCCCCTCAAACAAATGGCTATAATTTCCTAACCGTAGGGGCTAGAACAGTCATTCTTACACCGTTTTGTTCAGAAGAGATGGGGGATCTTAACGTATTGACAATTTATCATTACAATATGAATTATTGAAGATATTTGACTTCTAATGTACCATAACTGAGTAGAGGCAAAGCGAAAACTGCCTTGACATGCCCTCAAACAATGCTTTCTAACTCTAAATCTATTTGGAGTATCGATATCATTCTTTCACCGTAAGAGACAGCAGGCTTTGGTGAACAATCATGGAAATTTTCAGGTCTGTGTGGAAATCCATCAAAAGATATGACGAGAGAAAAAAGTGCCTCATTTCCAGAGTTTGAAATCTGAAGAAATCTGAGCGAGGGATGAATTTCCTACCCTCAAACAAACCCAATTCATGGCCAAATGGTAATAGGTGAGAAAGAAATTCTTGAATTGTGAGCGTCAGGAGTGTCTGAAGATATATTGGCACAAGCCTCATGTCTTAACTTTGCTGCGTTGAGATATGACGATTTGAAAATGCCTCTCATTAGAGAAATCCAGCGGTGATTTTGAACAAGCTCTCCATTGACTTTCTATGCAGTTTTCAGACTTTGTGTTGGTGTGAGGAGATTTGCCAAAATTCTATTATATAGAAATACTGTAATCAGCACATATACTGTAACATTTTAGAAATTCCTCCACTTAGTAGTAATACTATAACATAACACAAATGTTATGATGAGTTGAGCGGCTGGTACTCTGGTGCAGTCAGCACAATCTGGAGCTGAACACTCTTAAAACTGTAGAGATGACAGTGGACTTCAGGAGACATCCTCAACTCTGCCACCCCTCATCATATCAGACAGCCCTGTGTCGACTGTGGAGATCTTCAAGTTGCTGGGTACCACCATCTCCCAGGACCTGAAGTGGGAGACCAACATCACCTCCATCCTCAAAAAGACCCAGCAGAGGATGTACTTCCTGAGACAACTGGGGAAGTACAGTCTTCCACAGGAGCTGCTGATCCAGTTCTACACTGCAGTCATTGAGTCTGTCCTGTGCTCCTCCATCACAGTCTGGTATGGTGCAGCCACTAAACAGGACAGGTGCAGACTGCAGCGGACTGTACGGGCAGCAGAAAGGATCATCGGCGGCCCCTGCCCTCCATCCAGGATCTGTACCTCTCAAGAACCAGGAAACGGGCAGGAAAATCATCACAGACCCCTCACACCCTGGACACAGACTTTTTGATCTGCTGCCCTCTGGCAGACGGTACAGAAGCCTGCAGACCAGGACCACCCGACACAGGAACAGTTTCTTTCCCTCGCCATCTCCCTTCTAAACAGTTGAACTGTCACACTGCTCCCCACTGCCAGACTGCAACTGCACCTTATGTACATTCTGTAGTATTCATTCCACCTCATTTCATTTCTGTATTTTATGTATATACGTTTAGATTAGTTATTTATAGTTGGTTTACACAGCTTTGTGTATGTATGTGTATGCATGTGTAATGTATATATAGATACGTGTGTGTGTGGGTGTGTGTGTGTGTGTGTGTGTGTGTGAGATTTACATTGCTGTGCTCGAGAGCCACCATCTACCGGAACCAAATTCCTTGTATTTGTCTGCACATATACTTGGCCAATAAACACGATTCTGATGATTTGGCACAAAAACCATGATTTGGCAAAAATACTATGATTGAGCAGAAATACTATGATTGAGCAGAAGTACTAAGATGTAGTAAAAGTACTTTGATTTAAGAGAAATCCAATTATGGAGGAGTAATACTTTAAAATGGGAGAAATATTGATACACACACATATTCACAGAGCCTAAAGGGAAGAGTATTTGTGCCATGGAGTGTTAAGAAGAATCTGAGGTCCATATTAGAAAAGCTGGTAAAAGTTTTCAGAATTGTAATAAATGATGAATATGAATTAGTGGTCTGTGATAGTGTATTAATTTGTAGGGCAAAAACATATTGTCCAAGGTGGAGTTGAACCCCGACCTTTGTGTTGCAGACCTGTGTCATTACCAGCTGCGCCACTGGGAAAGACAGTGGGCTCTTGGGAAACAGGGTGATGAGCAGTCAGAATTAGATCGCAGTGAGAGGCAAAGAGCGCCGCTTTTTGGAGTTACAAAACGTCGTGTAACTCAAAAACTAGGTGGACTAGAAGCATAATTCTTGTACTGGGTGAATCAGCGGACTTTGGTGTACTTTGACTGCGATTTTCATTGCTCTTTGTACATCCGTCGCTGAGATATGACGAGAGAAGAAACGGCAGACCTCAGATATGATTGGCTGGGGAGCTGGCAGAAATATATAGTAATAGTGTGATTAAGCATAAATACTACATTTAGCAGAAATACTATATTAAGCACAAATCCTATAAAAAGCAGAAATACTATATTAAGCACAAATCCTATAAAAAGCAGAAATACTATATTAAGCAATATAAATATCCTATAAAATCCTATAAAAAGCAAAAATACTGTAATATGATTTGGTAGAAAAACTATAATTAATCAGAAATACTATATTGGGCAGAAATACTATATTTAGCACAAATCTTATAAAATAGCAGAAATAGTATGATTCAGCACAATAGTAATAACTTAAACAGAAAAATTGGAAAAGCAAAATGGACAGCTGAAAAATGCTGAACATGCTAAGGGTCCTTCAAATGTACTTGTTAAATGAAAAAAAAAACTCAGAAAAAAAGTGTAACAGTCACACAATCACAAATATGGACACATATGGAAACACACATGCACAGAGAGACACACACAGGATCAAATTCAGTCAACCAGTCTAAATATATTGAATTTAAATCATACAATAAGATGCTCCCATAAAACTCTGTCTCGCCTCTCTCTCTCTCTCTGTCACACACACACACACACACACACACACACACACACACACACACACACACACACACACACACACACACACACAGGAGAGAGGAGCAAGTTTCTAGGTCATTCAAGCAGCCTGGGAGCTGCTAAATTTGAATCCACCAATCAGAGAGGCTGTGTACTTTTTCCGCCAAAACAGGTGCAGCCGTTTTACACACACTCAGAACAGAGAGAGGCAGGATTTTTGCAGTCTATTTCTCATAGTGAGGATTCCTCTCAAACAAATGGCCATAATTTCCTAACCGTAGGGGCTAGAACGGTCATTCTTACACCGTTTTGTTCAGAAGAGATGGGGAATCTTCAAGTGTTGACAATTTATCATTAAAATATGAATTATTGAAGATATTTGACTTGTAATGCACCATAACTGAGTAGAGGCAAGCGAAAACTGCCTTGACTTGCCCTCAAACAACGCTTTCTAACTCTAAATCTATTTGGAGTATCGATATCATTCTTTCACCGTAAGAGACAGCAGGCTTTGGTGAACAGTCATGGAAATTTTCAGGTCTCTGTGGAAATCCAAAAAAAAAGATATGATGAGAGAAAAAGTTGTTCATTTCAGAGTTTGAAATCTGAAGAAATCTGAGCGAAGGACGAATTTCCTACCCTCAAACAAGTCTAACTCATTTCAGAACGGTAATAGGTGAGAAAAAAATTCTTGAATTGTGAGCGTCAGGAGTGTCTGAAGATATACGGGACAAGCCTCATGTTTTAACTTCGCTTCGTTAAGGAGATATGACGATTCGAATATGCCTGTCATTACAGAAATCAAGCGATGATTTTGAACAAACTCTCCATTGACTTTCTATGGAGAGTTTTCCGACTTTGTGTTGGTCTGAGGAGATTCGCCAAAATTCTATAAATCTCACAACAATGATGGTGACATTTTCTGAAAGCCAGCAAAAATACCTACGTTTTGATGTATAATTTGTGGAAGTTGAGTGAAAATTGAGCAAGTAGCAAGAAGTTGTTCGGACATGAAGAGAAGACTGCGAAACCTACAGTGGCACACTGGAAGCCAAGTGCATAGCAACCATAACAACGCATGTATTTTGTGAAAATCACAAAATGAAACTCAAAACTTAAAGAGGGATAAGATGAAAACGGTAACAGATATGAAAAAAGCTGAATCATTCATGAATAGCCCAATAATTTGTGAACATTTTAAAATTTGAATGGTTGTTCTAGGCGAAAGTATGAGAATGTAGTTAAGTTTCAAAAATAAGCAAGTTTTAGCAGAATTGTGGAAGTTTCCCATTCATTTCAATGGGACAAATTAAAGGAAAAAAGCTTAATATTTTAAAAGTATAATAGCATAAAATACCAAAAGTCATAGCCATCATTAGCAGAAATAGCAGAATAGTTTAAAATTTGAACGGTGAAAATCGGCTGAAAATTGTTAAAGTAGTTAAGTGCCAAAAACGTACAAAAAGTGGCAACTAGAATAACTAGAAAATTTGCATTTCCTGCGAAAATGCAGTGTGGATGCTGTAATGCTGAAGCTGTCTGCTGAAACTAGCAGAAAAAGCTGAAAAGTTGCAGAATTTGTAAAAGCTTTGCAGAAGCAAAGGAACTTTGCTAAAATGTAGTAACTTAGCAGAACTGTAATATCTTAGAGGAAACATAATACTTGGCAGAAATACAATAGCATAGCAGAACTTAGCAGAAATAATGTAACTTACCAGAAACACGATAACTTGTCAAAAATACTAGAATTTAGGAGAAATAGTATAAGATAACAGAAAGAATATATTTAGCCAAACATTCTTAAACTTAACAAAATACTATGATTTAGCAGAAATACTATGATTGAGCAGAAGTACTAAGATGTAGTAAAAGTACTTTGATTTAACAGAAATACAATTATGGAGGAGTAATACTTTAAAATGGGAGAAATATTGATACACACACACACACAGAGACTAAAGGGAACAGTATTTGTGCCATGGAGTGTTAACAAGAATTTGAGGTCCATATTAGAAAAGCTGCTAAAATCATAAATGTTTGCAGAATTGGGAAAGAGAGCGGCGCCTGGAAAACAGGGTGATGAGCAGTCAGAATTAGATTGCGGTGAGAGGCGAAAAACGCCGTTTTTTGAGTTATAAAACGTCGTGTAACTCAAAAACTAGTTGGACTAGAAGCATAATTCTTGTACTGGGTGAATCAGCGGACTTTGGTGTACTTTGACTGTGATTTGCATTGCTCTTTGTACATCTGTCGCTGAGATATGACGAGAGAAGAAAGGGCAGACCTCAGATATGATTGGCTGGCTGGGAAGCCGTGCAGGCCCTGATTTGTAAATTTGAATGTTGCATCCCTAAGATAAGATTGGCTGGGTGAGAAGCCGTGCAGGCCCTGATATGTAAATTTGAATGCCTCAGTCCTCACAGAGGATTGGCTGCCTGGGGACCTGGCAGAAATATATAGAAATACTATGATTAAGCATAAATACTACATTTAGCATAAATACTATATTAAGCACAAATCCTATAATAAGCAGAAATACTATATCAAGCAATATAAATATCCTATAAAAATCCTATAAAAAGCAAAAATACTGTACTATGATTTGGTAGAAAACTATAATTAATCAGAAATACTAAATTTAGCAAAAATCTTATAAAACAGCAGAAATGCTATGATTTAGCACAATAGTAATAACTTAAACAGAAAAATTGGAAAAGCAAAATGGACAGCTGAAAAATGCTGAACATGCTAAGGGTCCTTCAAATATACTTGTTAAATGAAAAAAAATCGATAAAAAATATATAACAGCCACACAATCACAAATATGGACACATATGGAAACACACATGCACAGAGACACACACACACACACACACACACACACACACACAGGATCCAATTCAGTCAACCAGTCTAAATATATTGAATTTGAATCTTACAATGAGATCATCCCATAAAAACATTCTCACTCTCTCTCTCTCTCTCTCTCTCTCTCTCTGTGTCACACACACACACACACACACACACAAGATCCAATTCAGTCAACCAGTCTAAATATATTGAATTTGAATCTTACAATGAGATCATCCCATAAAGAGGCTTTCTCTCTCAATCTCTCTCTCTCTCTCTCTCTCTGTCACACACACACACACACACACACACACACACACACACACACACACATACACACAAGATCCAATTCAGTCAACCAGTCTAAATATATTGAATTTAAATCTTACAATGAGATCATCCCATAAAAGGCTTTCTCTCTCTCTGTCACACACACACACACACACACACACACACACACACACACACACACAAGATCCAATTCAGTCAACCAGTCTAAATATATTGAATTTGAATCTTACAATGACATCATCCCATGAAAAGGCTTTCTCGCTCTCTCTCTCTCTCTCTCTCTGTCACACACACACACACACACACACACACAAGATCCAATTCAGTCAACCAGTCTAAATATATTGAATTTGAATCTTACAATGAGATCATCCCATAAAAGGCTTTCTCTCTCTCTCTCTCACACACACACACACACACACACACACACACACACACACAGGAGAGAGTAAGTTTCTAGCTCAGTCAAGCAGCCTGGGATCTGCTGAATTTGAATCCACCAATCAGAGAGCCTGTGCACTTTTTCCCGCCAAAACAGGTGCACGCAGCACAGAGAGACACAGGACTTTTGCAGTCTATTTCTCATAATGACGACTCCCCTCAAACAAATGACCATAATTTCCTAACCGTAGGGGCTAAAACAGTCATTCTTAGACCATTTTATTCAGAAGACATTTAAAATAAAAATATGAAATATTAGAGATATATGACATAGATGATTGGTGGGCTTAGAAGCCATGAAGGTCCCAATATGCAAATTTAAATGTGCCACGACTCAGATATGATTGGCTGGCTGGGAAGCCATGAAGGCAACAATATGCAAATTTAAATGTGCCAGGACTCAGATATGATTGGCTGGCTGGGAAGCCATGAAGGTCCCAATATGCAAATTTGAATGTGCCAGGACTCAGATATGATTGGCTGGCTGGGAAGCCGTGCATGACTTGATATGTCAATTTGAAAATTACAGTCCTCACAGAGGATTGGCTTCCTGAGGAGCTGGCAGGAATACATAGAAATACTATGATTACCCAGAAATACTGCGTTTAGTAGAAATACTATGTTTTAGCACAAATACTATAATTAAGCAGAAATATTATATTAAGTACAAATACTATAAAATAGCAGAAATAGTATGATTTAGCACAAATGCTGTATTTAGCACAAATCTTATAAAATAGCAGAAATAGTATGATTTAGCAGAAATGCTGTATTTAGCACAAATACTGAAAAGCAGCACAAATGCTATGACTTAGCACAATAGTAATAACTTAAATAGAAAAACTGGAAAAGCAAAATGAACAGCTGCAAAAAGTCCCACAAGCACAGAGAGACACACACAGGATCAAATTCAGTCAACCAGTCTAAATATATTGAATTTAAATCATACAATAAGATGCTCCAATAAAAACTCTCTCTCGCCCTCTCTCTCTCTCTCTCTCACACACACACACACACACACACACACACACACACACACACACACACACACACACACACACACACACACACACACACAAGATCCAATTCAGTCAACCAGTCTAAATATATTGAATTTGAATCTTACAATGAGATCATCCCATAAAAAGGGTTTCTTTCTCTCTCTCTCTCTCTCTCTGTCACACACACACACACACACACACACACAGCGAGAGAGAAGTAAGTTTCTAGGTCAGTCAAGCAGCCTGGGAGCTGCTGAATTTGAATCCACCAATCAGAGAGCCTGTGCACTTTTTCCCGCCAAAACAGGTGCACGCAGCACAGAGAGAGACACAGGATTTTTGCAGTCTATTTCTCATAATGACGACTCCCCTCAAACAAATGACCATAATTTCCTAACCGTAGGGGCTAGAACGGTCATTCTTACACCGCTTTGTTCAGAAGAGATGGGGAATCTTAAAGTGTTGACACTTTATCATTAAAATATGAATTATTAAAGATATTTGACTTCTAATGCACCATAACTGAGTAGAGCAAAGCAAAAACTGCCTTGACTTGCCCTCAAACAACGCTTTCTAACTCTAAATCTATTTGGAGTATCAATATCATTCTTTCACCGTAAGAGACAGCAGGCTTTGGTGAACAGTCATGGAAATTTTCAGGTCTCTGTGGAAATCCATTAAAAGATATGACAAGAGAAAAAGTGGTTCATTTCCAGAGTTTGAAATCTGAAGAAATCTGAGCGAAGGACGAATTTCCTACCCTCAAACAAGTCTAACTCATTTCAGAACGGTAATAGGTGAGAAAATAATTCTTGAATTGTGAGCGTCAGGAGTGTCTGAAGATATACTGGGACAAGCCTTATGTCTTAACTTTGCTTCGTTAAGGAGATATGACGATTCGAATATGCCTCTCATTACACAAATCAAGCGGTGATTTTGAACAAGCTCTCCATTGACTTTCTATGGAGAGTTTTGCGACTTTGTGTTGGTCTGAGGAGATTTGCCAAAATTCTATAAATCTCACAACAATGATGGTGACATTTTCTGAAAGCCAGCAAAAATACCTACGTTTTGATGTATAATTTGTGTGGGTTGAGTGAAAATTGAGTGAGTAGCAAGAAGTTGTTCGGACATGAAGAGAAAATTGCCAAAGGTACAGTGGCTCACTTAGAACCAACTGCATAGCAACCATAACAACGCATGTATTTTGTGAAAAATCACAAAGATGAAACTCAAAACTTAAACAGGGATAAGATGAAAATGGTAACAGATATGAAAAAGCTGAATCATTCATAAATAGCCCAATAATTTGAGAACATTTTAAAGTTTGAATGGTTGTTCTAGGTGAAAGTAGGACAAAGTAGTTAAGTTTCAAAAACAAGCAAGTTTTAGCAGAATTGTGGAAGTTTTCCATTCATTTCAATGGGACAAAAAAAAGCATAAAAAGCTTAATATTTTAAAAAGTATAATAGCAAAAAATACCAAAAGTCATAGCGATCATTAGCAGAAATAGCAGAATAGTTTAAAATTTGAACGGTGAAAATCGGCTGAAAATTGTGGAAGTAGATAAGTGCCAAAAAAAGTACAAAAAAGTGGCAACTAGAATAATAATAATAATAATAATAATAATAAAGTATAAAGAATAAAGAGAAACAGGAACTCAATAGTGTGGATGCCTCCAGCATCCACACAATAAAGTATAAAGAATAAAGAGAAACAGGAACTCAATAGTGTGGATGCTTAAAGCATCCACACAATAATAAAGTAGAATAATAATAAAGAATAAAGAGAAACAGGAACTCAATAGTGTGGATGCATAAAGCATCCACACAATAATAATAAAGAATAAAGAGAAACAGGAACTCAATAGTGTGGATGCTTAAAGCATCCACACAATTATAAGTATGTGCATGTGAAGCACCGTCTCTTTGTTGCTAAGCCTAACACACATGGAAAAAGAGTTCATGTAGTTATTTTTTGACATTTTTGTGTCCATCATTCAACTCACTCCTTCTTCTTCATCTGTCTCTGAGTTTAACATGCACGAAAGGGAAGCTTTCAGCAATAAAAATCCCCACCTGCAGACTTCATTCTCAACAAATATTAGTAATGCAACTCTTTCACTTTCTTTTTTTATCGAATGTCTTCTGGAAAACATTTGAGCTTTGTAAGATTCCACGGTCTTTGTTTCGACTTGTTCCCTTATTGTGATATCTATCTCAGAGTTTTCTGTTGACCAAGAGTCAACAGAAAAACAAATATCAAAACCAAAACATAAAAAATGCATTACATTCAAAACCAAAACCACTGCAGAAAAGATCCAACATTAATATATATATATATATATATATATATATATATATGTATAAAAATTAGTGTCCAACACTGTATTACATCTAAAGAAAATGTTATTTTTATGTCATGGCTCCCATTTCTCCTAACAATGTTAATGCTAGAGGAAGTCTGGAACCATTCTTGAGCGTTGGCAACTTTCACACACTATGTGCATCAGCGTTTCGCAACCCTGCTGTGAAACTTTATGTGGTCTTTGTTGCTGTGGCTCCTAAACACTTCCACTTTGCAGTTCATCATGGACTTGGGTAAACTATTATAGTACCACACTCAAATTCAGTGAGGAGCCTATAGATACGGTCATTTAGAATTGCTGCTTCCAGCTTGCTGATGGTTTCCAGCTGCTGGGAGTCCCCCCTCCAATCGTAGAGTGTCACCAAGAGATATTCTTCAAAATGTCCTGAAGAAAGCTGCACATGTTGTTTCATGTTTCATTTGACACAAAGTGACTAAAACAGAGTGGAGAAAATCCAGATTTCCATACATCCTGAAGAACACGTTATTCAAATCTCTTTTAGTGCATGACTGCTAGAGATCATTTGATTTTAAAATGTAGGTTTTGTTATGAAAACGTGTTTGCACAGGTAGTTTCAATATTTTTTTAAAAAACAAGGAAAAAAAGCCCAAAAGAAATAGCAGCAGTGCACAGAGAAAGAGGGCGGGGATTCATTTTTTTGTAAATGTCAAAAACGTCACATCACTGAGAGGAACGATGAAGGAAACATCTCTGCAATGTCTGCTCAGTAAGTAAAAACCTCTTAAGGTTACCTAAAGTTTATTTTGACAGATTTTTCGAATGTTGATTGATGACAGATGAAAGAAAATGACATAAGCAACAAGTGAAACAGAATTTAAATAAAGTTTAAAATACAAAGAAGACACATTTCAGCTGTGAAGAGGAAGTTTGAGCATCTTACACAAAAAAGGATGTGAAAAACTGAATTTAGCAATTTAGTGATTTTAAAAACAGAACTGTACTGTGGACATACATTTACTATTACTTGTGATGTCTTTTTGACAATGCATACAGAAAGTCTACAGCACGAAAACAAAGTAGAACGATATTAAAAAAGATGAAAAATTGCTTGTTTGCCTGTTTGACAATAATACAAAAATTCATCCATCCTCAGATTAAGATCAAGACTGCTTGTTTCTGTTGTCTTTGTTATAAAAATAATTGAAGTTAAAGACTTTGTCTGATCTTGAAAATAAACATGTTTTATGTGGTTTTTTTTTCTGTCAGTGTTTGTGTTTATGTCTGTGGACGTGATTCATGTCTGACCAAGGTTATTATCGTTAACGAAAACTAACGAAATAACGAAAACTAGAAGTGAAAAAACATTTTCGTTAACGGAAATAAAAATAAAAACAAAAAAAGGAAACTAACTAAAACTGTAATGAGTGTTCACAAAACTAACTAAAATTAACTGAATTTATTGCAAAAATGCGTTTAGTTTTCGTTGACGTGTGCGTGTCATACAATAGTCAAGGGTGAAAATGAAGTTTAGTTTCCAGGTTTTTTTCTTGCTGTGTCTCATTATGCCAGCAGGTGGCAGTACGTTAGTCGAGTCGTCTGTGTTGCTGCTCCGTCCACGCGCAGAATCATGTCAGGAAAAGTCTGGAGAAAGCACCAGTTTCCAATTTGGGATTACTTTGAATATGACTGTGTTGTGGATAAAGCAAGTGTCTTGTAGTGGAAAGAGACAAATTATGAGGGACATTTCTAAAAGGAAAAAAATCCCACAAACCTTAAAGTGCACTTGAAAAGCTCACACAAGAAGGCTAACCTAGCTTACCTGGAGAAGGTAAGGGAGCACGCCCAACCCTCATGCCCAGAAACAGAAGCTAACACCAGGCAAGGCAGCGTGATGCATCCCGAGACAACAGGACTGGGATATCTACATAACTGTGTGAGTCAATTGCCTTAACACCCGGTGCTGCAAGAGTTAATAGTCTCATTGGGGCCAAGATATACATTTTATAGTTGCCTGGTATCAATGGTTGTTCATCTGCCTTTATTTATTTATTTATTTAAAGAACCCATAGGTGGGAACGTGAGTTGTCTGTCCTGCGTGTTAGCCCTGCGACAGACAGGCGACCTGTCCAGGGTGCAGAGTATGGTAGCTGGAATAGCAACATACCCAAGGTTAAGCAGAAGAGAATGACTGATATGATGAAACTGGGATTTTGTTACACTTTATTGCAAACACAAATAAAACTATAACTGAAACTAATCAAAACTAAACTGAAACTAAGGATTTTCCAAAAAATAAAAACTAAACTAAACTAGCAAACAATTAGTAAAAACTAATTAAAACTGATATAAAATTGAAAATCTGAAGTCAAAACGAAATAAAAATAAAAACTAATGAAAATTGCAAAACTATTAAAACCCTTTGTCTGACTGCAGTCATCACATTTGACAAATCACAAGTTTCAAATTTTGACATGAAACATAAATCAGACTTTAGAGGAACATTTTAATCAATACTGACACCACAGAATCTCTTCTCTTTATTGGACACAGCAGTACAGAAGAAAATATGACTTATGACGTCACTAATTGACTGATTGATGACAAATTGATTTGTTTGTGAAAACTCAAACCAACCTTTTCTCTTTAGTTCTGATCTCACTGCTGAGCTGCACAACAAACCAAGGTCAGTAACCTTCTTCTGTCACAGTTTAAACCTGATAAATGCTCACTGATATGACCTGATTGGGTTCATGTTTCAGAATGGAAAATACAACAGATCATCAGTTTTTCCTTTTAACCCTCACAGCTCGTCTGACTGTGAGTCCCAGCAGCTCTCAGTTCTTTGAAGGAGACTTTGTGTCTCTGAGCTGTGAGGAGGACGACAGCTCTGCTGGATGGACTCTGAGGAGAAACACAAGCAAACAACAGAGGACTCAGTGTGGAGATGGGTGGGGGAAACCAGCTGGTTCTTCCTGTAGCATCACTGTTTTCCTACTGGACAGTGGAGTTTACTGGTGTGAGTCCAGAGAGGGTTCCATCAGTAACATGGTTAACCTGACAGTCACTGGTAAGCTGAGTGTGTGGAGTTAGTGTTGATGAAGCTGTGTGTAAATGGATGAAATGCTGTAGTTTGTCTCTGTGTTGAGGTGGATCAGTGATCCTGCAGAGTCCTGTCCTCCCTGTGATGGAGGGAGATGACGTCACTCTGCTCTGTAAAACAAAGACCACTCCCTCCAACCTCCCAGCTGCTTTCTATAAAGATGGCTCCCTCATCAGGAAGCAGCCTACAGGTCACATGACCATCCAGCATGTTTCCAGGTCTGATGAAGGCCTCTACAAGTGTGACATCAGCGGTCATGGAGAGTCTCCATCCAGCTGGATCACTGTCACAGGTGACACACTCACCTGTCTGTGTTTCTGCAGCTTTCAACATTCACAATGTGACGACAACTTAATGACTGTGTTTGCTTTATTTTAGGGGAAGACACCACCACACCTCCACCTACATCCACACCTCCACCTGCATCCACCTCTCCTCCTGACTTCTCCTGTGTCCCTCTATCACTCTTTTCTCTTGTCCTCACTGTGTCAGTTATTAGTTCAGTCTGTGTTTTGGTTCTACTGGTGTTACTGGTTCTGCTGGTGAGACAACAAGTTCAAAGGAAAACTGAAAGTGAGTCTGAGACGTTTCTCTTTCAGGTTTAGTTTCTCAGAGTAAAGTTCTGTAAATTATTTTAACGTCATATTCACAAATTGTTTAAACTGTTTCCTGCTGTGATTATGAAACAGTGAATTGCTTTGCTGTTATCTGACAGGGGAGGAGTTGGAGATGATGACATCACATACAGCAAAGGCTCAAGTCATCAACAACAGCCAATCAGAGGAAGCAGAGGTAGTTTTTAATGTGCTGTGTGTTGAGGGTTCATGTTGATATTCAAAGGAAATATAAAAATTGGTTAAATGAACTCTGTGAACTCACTGATCTTAAACTAATGTGTTAAACACAATTAAAATTCCTTAAATATCACTTGTATAATCTGCATTGTTCACACTAACATTTGTTAAAGACTGAAGAATAACTCTTTGAGTTGGTTTAACTTGAGCCCAAAACACTTTCCCTCACACACAGCTTTTCATAAACAATTTAAATACATTACTTTTATTCTGCCCCTCCCCAGAACTGTGGAAACATCTGAATCGAATTTAGATTCATTCATTTATATTTTGACAGTTTATGATCCCAAGCAACATAAATCGGATGCCGAATTTCCACTTTAACAGCTTTTTACCATTAAAATACACACACACACACACACACACACACACACACACACACACACACACACACACACACACACACACACACACACACACACACACACACACACCATCTTACTTCCTGTTGCCTACACTGGTTTATTTTTAATTCTTTAAACAGTCAACATTATTTGAGTTTGTCCATCCTCAATTTCTTCCTTTCAGTCTAACCTCTCTTCCTCTCCTGTTCTGGTGTTTCCAAGTGAAGAAAGCTTTTTCTGTCACGGTCCTGGCTCAGTGACCCAGTGTTTCTGTTTGTATTGTTATTCCTTGATTTCATGTGTCATTGTGGTTCTCTTTGTTTTGGTTTCAGTATTAAGTATTCCTAGCTCCTTAGCTCTTTAGTTTTTACTGAGTTCTAGTTCTTAGGTTTTCGTTCCATGTTTTCCATGTGTGTATATTGTTGTGTGAGTTCTTGTGCTGTTATGTTTATCTGCCCCCCAGCTCCTCTGTGCACTAGTCTTAATAGTCAGTGTGCTCAGTTTTGCATCCTCCTTTCTCGTCATGTGTAATTATCCTCAGCTGTGTCTCCCAGCTTCTCCCTCTTTGCCCTGTTGACCTCCTGTATTTATTGTCTGTGCTTGCCTCTGTGCTTTGCCGCATCATTAACATTCATGCCCTCAGATCTGCCTGTGTGTTTTGGTTCTTGTTCAGTTTCTAGCCCTCCTAGTTTGTTCTGTTTTTGACTTATGCCTGCCTGCACGCGGTCATAACACTTTCATTTCTCTCCCTGTCAAATACAGCAGCTGGACCTTTAGCTACAACACACTGTGAGACAAACTGTTTGTGTGTTTGATGATCGTTGAGTGTTGAACGTTTGTTGAAACGTTACATTAGAAAGAAATTGTCATTTAAAAAAATCCTACTCACTTTATGTTCACACCTCTTCAGTCACACTAGCCCAGGGGTGGGCAATCTCAGTCTCAGGTGTCCCTGCAGGTTTTAGATGTGTCCTCGAACCAACACAGCTGATTTAAATGGCTAAATTAGCTCCTCAACATGTCCTGAAGTTCTCCAGAGGCCTGGTAACGAACTAATCATGTGATTCAGGTGTGTTGACCCAGGGTGAGATCTAAAACCTGCAGGGACACCGGCCCTCGTGGACTGAGATTGCCCACCCCTGCACTAGCCAGAAGCTGAAATATCAACCACAACTTATGGGCAGTTTGGTACAGATTATTATTTTGATTTTTGATTTTATGTATTAATAATAAATGGTGCTGATGCTGTCTGTAAACATTTAATTTATCTGCATCCTCACCAACATCAGCTACTTCCTCCTGTTGTTTTCAGTGAGCTGACATATGAAGTTAAACTGGGATCTCTCATCACAGTGCTGATGATCGTGTGTTTCAAAGTGTGGGGCTGTTTTGTTCCTTGTGGTAAAATTAGTTTTTTTTTCCTCTACTAGTGTTAATAACCAGTGACCAAATATAACTAGTGGGTGAGAAAAAAGATGATGATCACATCATCTTTGTGCTACTTTGTGCTACATGAGAACAATAACTGTTCTTTTAACACACATCCTGTACACTAACTAAATACTTATATTTTATGTCTCCGTCTCACTGTCTAAACACTCAACAACAAGTTTCTTTTTATAACCAAGTCACTGTAATTCATTCTGTTGAGACTCTCTGTGATACAAACTACCAAACTAAACACTTTTAATTTGAATGTTGTCCTGAACAACATCAAACTGTTCGCTGTTTGATGTTTTTCAGGGAGCAGTGGGACAGCTGACGTCGCTCTTCTGATCAATTATTGATTCAGGAAACAGCAAAGCATGAATCTGAGTTTATGTCTGGAAGATGTCAGATACATAAACTTCTCCTTAACATAAAGATTTTATTTTATTCTTCTTCAGACTTTAACTGTGATGCTCTGATACTTTCACTAACATTCTCCTGTTGTCTTCATTTACTTTACATAAACATGAGTTTACAGAGCTGCTTATTCTTCTCATGTTGAACTGTGTGTGTTTGTGTTCAGACTTTAAACCAGAGCCAGACGTCGTCTACTCCTCACTGAAGTAGTCCACCAGTCCAACCACTGACGTCCAGCTGCTGGTCTCTAACTGGTCCACACAGCCACACAATGTTGATTTGCATTTATTCTGTAGTGTCTTCTCATTATAATATACACACTCAGTGTTTGTATGAGTGTATACAGTATAACTAAAATATCAATGTCATCTGTACAGCGTTGTCCTGCCTTCTCTGCAGCATCAATAAACTTTGCTGTCACATGTTGTTCCTGTCGTGTGGTTCTGTGGGTTTCAGAAGTATTGCTGATTGAAAATGTGAGTTGTGTTTCTAACTGATACACACCTCTATTCAGAGCAGATAACAAAGAACAGACAAACAACTTAACCTCAACCACAGAGTAAAAACAGCAGGAACATCATTGAGTGGCTGAAATCACTCAGAAAAAGTGTTTGTCTGAAGAGTTGAGTATCAATTTGTGTAAAGTTAATCAAATTGGTAAGATTTTACTTCACCAAGACTAATGTTGAATTAGTTTTAATCCTAAACAGGCACTTTTTCTGTTCACAGCTTTTCTATTTGGGGTTTCTAATGAATGTTAATCAAATCAAAACCTCAACACTAGATTAAATTTCAATCAGTGAGCTGCCTTCATGTACAGTCTGAGGGATTTTCTCACATGTAAAATTGCTGAAACTGTGTCCTCACTCTGTGACTCACACCTCTTTGTGCTAAAGTGCCCACTAGTGGAAAGTTGCTTGGCATGACATTGTTCTTTAAACATGGCTGCGTGCTGACAGTGCCATTATGCTGGACGAGTCGCTTGTGTCGTGGATGTCGCAAGCCAATTTTGACGTCACATCCTGTGTCAAGTAACACTATCTTTGTGGCACATTGACTGGTTGTCACTTCTGGATTTTTATAACTTGGCATGTTGAGCTGCGGTCGCTACAGCTGTGTTTAACTCACAAGTGTGCAACCATGTATGTGTTTACCATAATGTTTTATGATATTACACTACAGGGGGTCAGAGACATGCAGACATACAAAAGTTTGAAAATGGGAAGAAAACATCTTCTCCTAAAGCAGTGCTAAAGTGGCGATATTGTCTTAATGGCAACACCCATTGTTTAGGAGAACATGGCTTCCTGCACCATAACTACAAGTGTCTGTGAAACAAGTTTGCTGCAGTGACCATTACAGCCAGTATACTGAGGCTTGAGACCTTAGAGGTGTGAGGTGGAGCCAGGCGATGAGATCCCGGTGAGTTTCACAAGTTTTTATTCTAGTTATGCCATATTTATTTATTTTAGCTGCTGAGATATTAGATGAAAACAATAAAATATAAATATCCAGTCTGTATTCCCAAGATAGGTATCCCACGCAAATCAAGCCTACCTCAGTTAGTGAGAGACATATAACTGAAGCCACTGAGGTACAAGGAAGCACTGATGAAAAGTAGGTTACTGGAACAAGAAGGCACAAGTGGGCAAGGGATGAGAATAGGACACTTGTTGGGTGCTACTACACAGAGAATCCCAAAGGAAGGTGTTACATGAAGAATGTGAGGATCTATGGAATCTTTGATACTCAACATCTAGACCAGAGGTATTAAACTAAAATTTGAGGAGGTCCAGTAGGAGAAAATCTTCTCAAACAGAGGTCCGGGACATCATAATGTCTAACTTATGTTATGATTGTGATAGAGAAGCAGCCTTTTTTTAATTAATATCTGAACGTATGAAAAATAGACTGTCAAATCAATGAAAATACAAGTTAAAAACATTTCAACAAAATTTATTGTTAACACTGAAGCACACAGTAGGCCTACATTAGATACAGGGCTGCTGTTTAAAATGAATTAGAGAAAATAAATAAAATAGATAAATTGTGCATCTTAAAACAAAGTGCTTAATTTCAGAAAAAAATAGCAGCAGCTTGAGTTTCCCTTTTTCTTTACCTTTAACATCTTGACTTGACAGTCTCAATACATTTTCAACAGATAACATGAAAACGTTTAAAAAGTTTTTACATTTTCTCTTTCTTTCCCCCTCTTATATTCCACTTCACCACTTTCTGTTGTTCAATGAGATAACCGAGCTTTAGTTTGCTCTACTAGGATTTTAAATCTGGGCTGGAATGGTGTCAGGGCCATTCTCATACACATGTGTAGGTGCTCATTGGTGAGCCTGGAACAATATTTAGTTTTTATTATGTTCATTGTGGAGAAAGCTGCCTCACAGCTGTATGTGGAGCCAAACATGGTCAAGATGTACAGGGCTACTTTCCTCAGATTTGGGAAAGCTGTCTCAGAGACCGTTTGGAGCCAGAAAGTGGCAGGTTCAGTTCTTCCAAACTGCTCTTTCAGGGCCACATCTGCTTGGAGATCAACCAGTTGCATTTGAAGAGGCCCAGCATTTGCCCACTATAAGTGCTGTGTGACTTCCTTTGAGAACCCTCTGACATCAGTGATGAGAAATGGGTTCTTTATGAACATGGTGAGCTGCTGTCCAAAGCTGAAGCTGTCAAAACGTTTGCTGAAGTTTTCAGTCAGCTTATCAACAAAGTCAACAAAAGAGGAGACATCTCTCTGTCCCTGAACCTGTTCCTTCACTGTTTGGAAGTGTGCATAGTCTCCTTGCACGTCTTCTTTGAACACGAAGTTTCCTCTGAAAGGAGCGGACAGCTGTCATCAGTTCACAAACTGAATTGTCCTTGCCCTGCAGCTTCAGTTCATTCAGGTGTGAAGTGATATCAACCAAAAAGGCCACAAAATCCATGTTTTTCCCATCATTTAAAAAGAGAGAAAAGTTTGTTGCTTTCTGACTTTCCAGCTCTTCCAAGAAAGCTGCTACTTCACTTCTGATGGACCAAAATCGCTCCAATGTCCTGCCTTTGCTGAGCCATCTCACATTGTTGTGAAGCAGAAGATCATCAGCGTGTGCATCAACTTCTCTGAGAAATTCCCTGAGCATGCGATGCTGACAAGAAGAAGATGCCCTGAGAAAATTTATCATTTTCATCATTGTTTTCATCACCTCAGCATACTCATCTGACAGGGTGCAGCATAAGACAGACTGATGAATAATGCAATGGTAAGAGATTAGCTCAGGATTGTCCTCTTTCATTCTTGCTACAGCTCCTTTCTCTCTCCCCATCATAACAGGGGCTCCATCTGTGGTTATTGAAACCACTTGGTTTGGCTCTATTCCTCGCTTTGTTAACATTTCCTCAATGGCCAATAAATATACTCTTGTAGTGCTGTGAAGGGAAGTTACACCTAGCAGGTCTTCACAGAACTCTTTCTTATCATTATTGAAGAACCTTACATAAACTAACAGCTGAGCATTGTCAGACACATCAGTCGACTCATCTACAGCCAAGCCTACACATGGTGTCTTATGAATCGCTTCTTCCAGTTGGGACATCCTGAGCTAATATTTCACTTCTCTTTGTGGCTGTTGATGCTGACATAGGTATTTGCTTTATTTTGTCACAAAGCTCTTTTGTTTACCCTCAAGTAATGTTTCTGCTACTGCACTCATGCACTCTTTGACAACACCTGCATCTGTAAAGGGCTTTTTAAGCAACTCTGAGGGAACATTCATGAGCACGTTGCTGGGCGGTGAAAGAACTGGTTAAGATGCTTGTGGATTGATCATATTGGGCTCTGAGACTGCTAATTTTCAGGGACCTGAGTTCAGACTTGGGTGGGTATGACTGTTCAAAGGCTTTGTGCTTTGTCTCATAGTGGCGTTTGACATTGCCACTTTTAATCAGTGCCACGGTTTCTGAACATATGAGACACACTGGTTTGCTGCTTGCGGCCGGAAGAATGAACATATATGCGTCGGTCCATTCAGTCTTGAAAGTTCTATTTTCAGTGTCTACTTTTCTCTTTTTTGAAAGCACGATAGTTGTTTTGCCTCTTGTGACTCCCACTCACGTCTTGTCTCCCTGTATCGTTAATCGCCTCGCTGTCATTCACCTATCACCGTCTCTTTCCTCTGTCTGTCTGTGTCTGCATTCAGCGTCACGATTGCCTTGAATGCACAGATTTGGTTGGCAAAGTAGTGTCACGTGGGTGGCTTAACTCGCACACAATTGGTTTGTATGTTCCCTGGTCTAACATAATGTAATGTTACCGCTTAAAATTGAATCGCCCCGTCAAAATTAAATATAATTTAATATAAATTGGCGTCTAAATTGGCTAACTGAAGGCCGGACAGTCCTAATCCCCACAGATTGCTAGAAGGGAACGGTCCAATCCAACAACCGGCTAATAACCTGGAAGCTACGATGTCAGGCATCATAGTGGCTGAGATGAACAGGCACATGGTTCAGTACATGAGCTCAGATTGAAAAATTATTATTTTCCAATCTGAGCTGCAGCAGCTCATGTGTTGGATCAGACTACACAGGCCAACATTTGCTCCCCACATGCATCAGTGAGCCTTGATGACCCTGTTGCTGATTCATCACTGTTGCTTCTCGGACCATTTTTGACAGACACTGACCTCTAAACACTGGGAACACTACACAAAGTAAGAATACAACACACAAATTTATTCTTTCTTGTCTGGAAAACCAGCAGTAATTCCTGACTTCTTGATCCTTAAAGCGTGTTAAACACAGACCACATGGGCACAAAATGAGCATCTCTGAGCACAGCTCTGAACATGTGCTGTGTCTGTGTGCTATCACAGCTCTGATGAAGGATTTTAAGATTGTCCTTCACGTTTTGTTTTAGATTTTCACAAGTCTGAACATCAGTGTCACAGGCAAAGTCACCGTAACCTGATCTTGATATGAATCTGGTTGCGATGGCAAGGCAAGAGAAAAAGCTCTTCCATCTCCTTACTGAAGGTGAAAGCTGATGTTTTGGTTCTCACCTCTCCACCTGATCAAAAAACAGACTCAATATAATGTGTGTGAATCAGCACTGGAATTCTAAAGCGGTCATTAAAATTACCTTTGATTTGAGTAAATGTTCCTGTGGAAAGGTGAATAAGAAACTTAAACACATGAAATCTCTTTACATGCCTTTCGTACATAAGAAATATTACTCATGGCTATATATCTGTGAAAGACAAATTCACTGGCAAATTACTGGGATGCAGCACTGAACATGAGAGGACCTAATCTGAAAATATGTGAACCAACCTTCCAGTTGCTCTCTGGTCTAGAGTCACTGTAAATTTTCCATAGAGTCAGATGAGGCAGAGACGCAGGAGCTGTTGTGCATTCAAAGCTGTCTCTGAGCAGCTTCCAGTATATTTTTGTATGTGTGTAGCTTAGTAGGAAGGTGATATAGAAATGCAGAGGGATGGCCACCTGTGCCTCAATTTTATTCTGCAACCTAGACATCCACATTACTCACACTCTCACATAACACATACATATAGGGCCTTGGGGGAGGGCACATTTTACAGCATCCAGAGGATGGTCGGTGTATTCCAACCCACCTCTGGCGCTGGTGCCCTACCCTCAATTTTAATGCATATAGACACTGAGGGTTTTCGGGAGGAGCCATGCTGCTCTCTGGCAGGAAGCACCATGCCCTCCTGTGTTTTAAATGCACTTTAGAACAGCACGCAGCAACACTACATATGAGCGGGCGGAGGGAGGTTTGGGGTCTTCACTCACCCCGGTTCTGTTAGCCGTCAGGGCTGGGGGGCTGGGAGGAGGTGCTGGCCGTCAGATTGGGATCTGGGATGCGGGGCCTCCCTGCTACTGCAGATAAGGAGGCGGTCCGCTTGCCTCCACCCCAGAGAGAAGGGTTACATCTCCTAGGTCTAGGTGCGGCTTGCCCCTCTGGGGTCGGGGGTACCTCGACCTGGGATACAGAGTATGTTTGGGGAGTGTGATTGTCTGTGCAGTGTCTATTTGTGTCTGTCTACACGTTGGGTAAGTGCCGAGTATTTGGTTGTGCATATGGGGGTGGGAATGCACGTTTGAGTCTGCGTGTGCCTGTTCGTCTGTGTCTATGTGTCAGGTTGGGTCTTAGACTCGACCTCTCTGGGAACATCTCAGGCCCTCCAAAGTACGGAGGCCTGTCTCCCCTCACCACACTCCCTGCCGGTGGCTGATGCCCTCAGACGTTGGTGTGCTGGGGGTTCTTGTCGACTGGGGCTGGGCGCTCATGTATGTACTGGCTCACTCCTGGTGGCCGATTGGCGGGGCCTGGCGCCTGTGGCCCGGCTGGGCCCCTTCCGGGGGGTGGGGTGCCCTCAGGTCTCTGGCCTCTGGGCCTGAAGCTCGGTCCTCTCTGGCGCAGCCGGCTGCCGGCAGAGCCCGCGGGCACGCCACTGCAACCCCCTCTGGCCTCTGCTCCGTGGCTGCTGGGTGACCTCTCGTTTAGGGCTCTACTCAGCTCTTCCCAGGAGGGTGGCACGGTTCCCCCCCTTTGGTGGTCCTCCTTGGATCCTCGTACTCTGGGGCCTCTGGATGTCTGGGGCCTGGATCTCCTCCATGCCTGCTTCATGCCCTGGGGGACGGGGCTATGGCTCCCCACACTCCCTAGCAGATCGTTACATGGAGAAACCTTTGGAATACAAGCATGCTTATCCACACGGGTGTTCACAGACGCAAACTACACCTTTCTTGGCTGCTACCTCTTGCGTGCTGCACAATAACATTTAATATTTAGTATCTACTGTTATCTACTGCTAGCTAGTTTATTGTGATGGTGCTGTATTTATTATGTTGCTGTTTTTGTTTGTTTGTTTTCTCTTCTGTTTTTTTTCTCAGGTGATCCAGGTGTTTTGTTTGTTTTTCTTTTCTTTCTTCCCCCCTTTCTCACCATCTCTTCTCCCCTCTATTTTTCTTTCTCTCCCTCTCTTTCTTTCATTCTTTCTCCCTGTCCTATCCCCCAGTCATGTCTGTCCCGACTGTAACAACCGAAAATAAAATAAATACATAATTATAATAAAGGTCAATTAAATGGACCAATATGGCAAGGCCATGATGATCCACTTGGTAAAGTAAATCCGCTTGGCATCTCTCTTGGCCTTAAGACAACAATTCTGATGGCTAAAGATCCAAACGGGACAGGAGGGGAAAAAAAGAAAAAAAAAGAAATGCAGAGGGATAAACAGCACAACACAGCTGAGAAACGAAGAAAAATAATAATAACACAAAAAGACAGACTTCTGAGAAAATCCATATTTCCATATTTCTTCGACATTTACCGACGAAACATGAACATGTAATTTACAAGTTCTTCCCTGTATGACCGCTAGAGGCCGCTTAATTTCAAAACGTAGGTTCCGTCATGAAAACGTGCTGGAGCAGCTGGTTTAGAGATAGTTTTTCTTCTTCTTCTTTTTTCTTTTAAGGAGGACAGTCTGGATTTATAACGTATTTTCACTGTCTTCTTATATGATTAAAAAAATATTTTCCGTTTTCGTTTTTTCCACCTACTTATATCAGAATAAGTAAAAAAAAAAAATGGGGGAAAAAGCACACAGAGCAAGAGGGAGGGGATTATTTTTCTCGTGTCTTCAGACTGTAAGTGAAAAACACGTCACATCACTGAGAGGAACGATGAAAGAAACTTCTCTGCGCTGTCTGCTCAGTAAGTAAAAGACCTCTTTATATTGTTAAATTGTTTAATTTTTGTTTAAATTATTTAAATTGTACTTATTTCTTTATCTTTCATTATTTTTATCCTTTACCTTTTTTATTTCATCTTGCTCTTTTAACCCTTGCCTATCTTTGTATTTGTGTATGGACAGCAAAGGAAGAGTTTCATTGCATGTACAAATGGCAATTAACGCTTTGAATATTGAATCTTGAAATTTTTTATAACGGATGAAAGAAAATGACATAAACAAGAAAGTGAAATAGAATTTAAAGCAATTTTAAAACAGAAAGAAGAAGCATTTAAGCTGTGAAGAGCAGGTTTAGCCGTCTTAACACAAACAAACAGTTTGTGAAAAACTGAATTGAGCAATTTAGTGATTTTAAAAACAGAACTGCACAGTGAACATACAAGCTGTCTTTTAGACAATGCATACAGAAAGGCTACAGCATGAAAACAAAGTAGAACGATACAGAAACTGAAAATCTTTCCTGCTTAACGATAATCCAAAAATTCCTCTCTCCCCAGATTAGGATATAAAAGCTCCACATTTTGACATGAAGCATAAACCCGATAGCACAGAATCTCTTCTCTTTATTGGACACAGTAGTACAGAAGATAATATAACTTATCACTTGACTGATTGACTAATTGATGAAATACTGATTTGTTTGTGAAAACTCAAACCAACCTTTTCTCTTTAGTTCTGATCTCAGTGCTGAGCTGCACAACACACCAAGGTCAGTAACCTTCTTCTGTCTGTTTACATCCTTTAAATGTTTAGTGATGTTTCCCATCAGGACTGAAGCTTTGAAGACAAGCATAACAAAAGCAAGCAATTAATTTCATTAATGGTTTACAAAATTACACCAGATAATGTCGTTGAATACATTAACAAATCCATCATAAACAAAGTTCGCTGAAAACAGTTGTTGGCAAAATTTGTTCCATTTCCACATCTCTTTGTCACAGCTTTGGTTTCAGACATCGTTCCTCACACATTCCTTGAAGGACCTGCTGTTCATGTGTTGAAGTTTTTTCAACTTTAATCTAGCTGTCAGAAAAACAATCACAGAATTAGTTTAGGTTTTTTTTTTTAATCTATGGGTTTGTAATCATGTTGGTTTTGATAATGATAAAAAGAATAATCAGTTTTTCATTTTAACCCTCACAGCTCGTCTGACTGTGAGTCCCAGCAGCTCTCAGTTCTTTAAAGGAGACTTTGTGTCTCTGAGCTGTGAGGAGGACGACAGCTCTGCTGGATGGACTCTGAGGAGAAACACAAGCAGACAACAGAGCACTCAGTGTGGAGATGGGTGGGGAACACCAGCTGGTTCTTCCTGTAACATCAGCTACATTTACACATTGGACAGTGGAGTTTACTGGTGTGAGTCCAGAGAGGGTCCCATCAGTAACATGGTTAACCTGACAGTCACTGGTAAGCTGAGTGTGTGGAGTTAGTGTTGATGAAGCTGTGTGTAAATGGATGAAATGCTGTAGTTTGTCTCTGTGTTGAGGTGGATCAGTGATCCTGCAGAGTCCTGTCCTCCCTGTGATGGAGGGAGATGACGTCACTCTGCTCTGTAAAACAAAGACCACTCCCTCCAACCTCCCAGCTGCTTTCTATAAAGATGGCTCCCTCATCAGGAAGCAGCCTACAGGTCACATGACCATCCAGCATGTTTCCAGGTCTGATGAAGGCCTCTACAAGTGTGACATCAGCGGTCATGGAGAGTCTCCATCCAGCTGGATCACTGTCACAGGTGACACACTCACCTGTCTGTGTTTCTGCAGCTTTCAACATTCACAATGTGACGACAACTTAATGACTGTGTTTGCTTTATTTTAGGGGAACACACCACCACACCTCCACCTACATCCACACCTCCATCTTCATCCACTTCTCCTCCATCACTGTCCTCCACTGCTCTCTCTGTGTTGTCATTTCTTAAATCGATCTGTGGGTTCTTACTGGTGTTACTGGTTCTTTTGGGGGGGCGATATATTCACAGGAAAACTGAAGGTGAGACTCACAATTTGTTTTTCACAGTAAATTATTTTGATGTAATATTCACTAATATGTTTCTCACAGTATGAAACAAAAATTATTTCGCTTTTCATTCTGGCTCATTTCAGCTGATGGGGGAGACGTTAGAAGTGACCTGACTCACAGTCACAGAAAATCGCAAGTCATCAACAACAGCCAATCAGAAGAAGCAGAGGTAGTTTTTTTTTTTTAACATGCTGTGTGTTGAGGGTTCATGTTGAGATTCAGAGGAACTATAAAAGTTGGTTAAAGGAACTCTGTGAACTCACTGAGCTTAAACTAATGTGTTAAACACAATTAAAGCTCCTTAAATATTCATTGTAAAATATGTATTGTCCACTTTACATGTGTTAAAGTTTGAGGAATAACTCTTTGAGTCAATTTAGCTTCAGCTCAAAAATCTTTCTTCCATACTTGACTTTTAATAAGAAAAGAAATGAATACATAAACACATTATTACTGTTATTACTATGACTCTCTGAATGTAAATATAAATGGATGAGTCAAATGTAAAGAGCCAGGGAGTAACATGGATGAAATGCCAAGTTTCAAATTTATCAGCCTCTTATCATAAAAATTACACACATGCAGATCATATTACTTCCTGTTGGCTACACTGGTGTATTTCTTACTTTTTTCCACTGTGGATTTTTTTTTTTATTTTTTATTATTTTTTTTTTTTTAGCTTTTACAATTTTTTACAACAACTTTTTTCAATTTCTTCCTCTTGATTTCAAAGTGATTTTGGTTATTTATTTTTAGTTTTTACCTCTTGTTGGGCTTATTCTTGTTACCCTGCTGTGCATGAGTCACACAACTTTATGAATACTATAACTCGATATGTACAAAAAATCTCATACAAGTTCAAACATTGGTGACCCTTACCTCAGATTCAGATGTAAAGCTGTCTGAAAAGCTTTTTAATGCAAAACATAATAGAGGTCATGTAGGATTTCTTAAACCCATGCCATAGCTGTATTTACTCTGGAGGGATATCATAGATTTCTCGTACTGATAAATTAGCTGCATCTACTGATAATCTCTGACAATCTGGAATTTCACAACTTTGACACAATTGATGCATTTTGTACTTTGCAGGTTTCTCAGTGGTGCAGTATAATATGTAGCTGTACTAGCAGCACTGTTTCTGTCTTTCACAAAATAACATTCAAAACGTTTTCCCAGTTCACATTCAGTGATCGTTCATAAAAGTCACTCTCCTTCTGTAATGGGACGGATTTTTTATCGATTTTCATTTCAACATTAAAGTCTGAAATATCTTTAAACCTGGTAAAAGTTGACCTGGTAGTCTTGTCTTCTCACTGGGGTGTTGGGTCCACCTAAAGCCAGGAGAGATGAAGAGACCAACAGAGAGCAGAGAGCCTGAGAAAGTAAAGGATGTGATACAGGAGAGAGAAGAGTCGTGTTATGCTCAGGCCACTTTTGGCCGACAGAACAGAGTTGTATGTTCTGAGTTTGTAGGTGACCGTTAATGAATGCTGGTCTTTGCATGTGTTTTTCAGCCTGTGGTTAGTCCATTAACAGAAACTAACAGCTCTGTGGTCGTCATGTTTCCTCTGTCAGATAAAAATACTTCATCTGCTCAGGTTGTACTGCAGGACTGTTAGTGTGCAAACAGAATCACACTTAGATCAGATCTGCTCACATATATGTCACAGTTTTGTATTTCACTGGTATGGTTTGAATCATTTTATAGTTTGCATGACCTCCTGTTCCAGTCAGTCTGTGAGGACCCTGGTTAATGAGCTGTTCTTTGTTCCACACCTACAAACATTATATTTGTATTTATGAGTTAATCTGTTTTATGCCTGTGATAGAACAGCTGAAGAAGATCATGAGAGTTTATGATAGGCCACAGCATCTCACTTTGAGTTGTTATGCCTGTGATCAGGATGTATTTATGCAGGACAGACGTCATGAATTGGTTAAAACAGCAGCTGCACCGTGAACCAACCTCAATGCAGTAAATTTGTCATCACTGGATGATGAACATCTGTATAAAACATAAAAACAGAACTCTTTATTCTATTTTTTATCAAGTAAAAGACACAATGACATTAGATCTCTGCATGAAAATAAGACTTTAAGTAAAATGTAAATGAACCACACCTCAGCAACTAAAACTGTCCTTTAAAAACACTGCATGTCAAACCACAGCAGCTCCTCCTGCTGTTTCCACTGAGCTGTTAAATGGAGACAAATAGCAAACTTTCATGACAGTGCTGACAAAGTGTGAGTCTGTACCTTATGATAAAATATGTTTTTCCTTCTCATATTGTTGAAAATCTGTGCACAAATATAACAAGTGCCCCCCAAAAAAAAAAAATAAATAAATTAAAAAAAAATAAACAAATAAAATACATAAAAATAAAATTAAAAAGGGAACTATTTCAGAAATATTTTCATACATAAGAAGCAGTATTAATTTGTTTTTTGTTTTTGTTAAACACAAATCAATTTAATAGTACCACTTTTATAACTTGTAGTATTTGCAGTGATGTCTTCTCTGTTTGTTTTATTGTGCAGACAGTCCTTCAGCTGATGTCCACTCAGTTCTGAGAATCATTGATATTATATTCTTAATTATAACTGTTACTACAGTAATTTTTTACTGACTTAAAGATTTTGGCAATAAGGCTTCATGTTTACTGTGTACAAAAAAAACAAAAAACATTTTCCTAATACTTAATACTGAAACTTCTTCAAATTCCCCAAAAGTTTCAGATTAATTTAAATTGAACTCACATAAATGAAGTTTTATCTTTAGTTTGTTTCTCCTGTAACCAGTTTGATCCTTCAGAAACAATGTCTGTCTCACCATCTGAACACTCAACAACAAATGTGAATTTAATACCAATGTGCTTTAAATCCTCTCCTCATTCTGTCAGTTTACTTCATATAAACATAACAGAGTTTCAGAGCTGTTTATTCTTCTCATGTTGAACTGTGTGTGTTTGTGTTCAGACTTTAAACCAGAGCCAGACGTCGTCTACTCTTCATTGAAGTAGTCCACCAGTCCAACAACCACTGACGTCCAGCTGCTGGTCTCTAACTGGTCCACACAGCCCATCAGACATGAGGAATTTGACTTGTAATATTTATTTGTTTATATTCTGTAGTGTCCTCCCATTGTGATACATACTCTTACAACCACTCTTGGTGGTTGTATAAGTCTGTCTGTATATAGTTTAACTACAAGTAATTTGAATATAAATGTAATCCATTACTTTAAATGTCCTCTGTAACTTTGCATTTTGTCCATTTCATCTATAAGCGTGGCACCATGCTGTCGCTTCTACAGCAGTGACCTGCTTCCTCTGCAACATCAGTAAACTTTGCTCTCACATGTCGTTCCTGTCGTGTGGTTCTGTGGGTTTTAGAAAAAGCGCTGATGGAAAATTTGTCTCTAACCGATTCACACCTCTACTCAGGAGATAACAAAGAACAGACAAACAGCTTAACCTCGATCACAGACTAAAAACAGCACGAACATCATTCATGGCTAAAAAGAACAAAGTGTGTTTGTTTGAAGAGTTTTAATTCAAGGAAATCAAATCTGTATGAATTTTCTTTCTGGTTAACTTGGTGTTAGCGTGCTCTTTTTGAAGATTTTTAAACAGAGTTGATGTTACGATGGCGATTTGTTTTCTGTCCAGTTTACACTTTGCCACCACACACTCAGCCTCTCAGTATTATCTGCACTCATCAAAAGTTGTAGACCTCACCACCATTTTCCTTCTCCCTGCAAACAAACTGGCATCAGCTGATTGTAGCAGGAAGAAAAACACATCTGATATATATTTAATCCATCCATTGTGCAAATGCAAGCAGTAACAAAATTTTTATATTATTACTGAATTCACTACAGTAGTGTTTTGTATTACTACAATTTTTCTAATGTAAACACGTCATTTTGGAAGGCATTACACATAAGTAAACCACTTACATCACTGGTCACAGTCGGTGCTGCAGCGGATTTTATTTGTTGTAACACCAACAGTGACCACTAGTACCTAAAATAACATAGACTGGTATCTGGTAACAGAAGTGACCTAAACACAGATGATAGGTGTCAACTTGAAATATTTATTATACATTTAGAACCACACATCAGTGTGTGTGTGGTTCTGTCATGGCCTGGGCAGCTTTGAATACTTTTCCACTGCATCGGCTCCCCTCCTCTGGGTGGAGTCATTGTTGTTCCTCACCTGATGGCAATCACACCGGCAGTATTTAGGACCAGCGCACACAACTAGTCCTCGCCAGATTATCTGCTAACCTTAGTCAGTTCTCGCCCTCACATCCTTTCTTGGTGTATCATAGTGTGTGTTGCTTACCCCATTCCTCTGTCTTCCAGTTGGCATCTGGAGCCCACCTGCCAAGCCTCACCAGTCTAACCGCTCCTGGATCCTGGTTCGCACCTGCGAGAGACTTCCCTTCCAAACTGCCAGTGTCTCCTGCCTGCCTCCCTGTATCACACGCAGTACTCACCTGGACCCTGCCTCACGCCGTTCCCCTCCAAGCAACCTCCACCTGCAAACATGTAAGGCATGTTACTCTTGGATTTACTCACAACTCCCTTTTGAACCCTGCTGATTGTCCTCTCCTCTGTTTCAGTGCCCTGGCCAGCCATAGCTTCCCGCGCCCAGTCTCTGCACCCAGTTGTCACAGTGACTTTTCTTACTTTAGTAATCTTTATAGCCGCCTCTGCCTCAGACGTCTAGTTTATGTTTATTCTAAATAATCGTCTGAGTTTTCAGTTGCTAACACAGCGTTGTGAATAAAGTTTTGTTTTGCACCGCACCTCAAGCCTCCAGTTTTGCATATGCACTTGAGTCCATCCCATTCCCACGGGCCACTTTGCCGTGACAGGTTCAAGCTTCGTCTAACTGCCATCCAAAGATGAACACTGAAGTGTTCCAACAAACCCTCCAGCACTGTCAAGGTTAAGCAGGTGTTTTATATCTGATAAGGAGGAAACTTGACACTAAAACACAAGTGTCACAAAATTACTCCTGTTATAACTCTTTAAATGTTAATCTGATGTTTCCAGTCTACAATTTCTAAACAAAAATCAGCTTGTGTACCCCATAGTTTCATGGAATGCTTGCTGTATTTTTAAAAATGGGTTTTATTTGCAGTGTTTTAATGAATCAGACAACATATTTCCTTCACTGTTCTTTTGCCCCATCAGTACCTCCAAGCAGTTTGCAATTTGCTATTTTTTTCTGTGCCTTTCTCTTATTTTTGTGTATATTTTTGCATATATCCCTCCTGATTGTATAAATTTCTCCTGTTTGTTATTTATTCCAGACTATAAAAGTCTATTCTGTTCTTCTATTCTAGTCAGTTATTCAGTTAGACCTGCCCGGTCTCTCTCATTTATCAGGTTGCAGTACTGTGCCAACCGCAGATGGTTTTCTTCCAGCTGCTCTTTAATGTTTACATTAAAAGGTTTTGCTGATGGTTTTGATTTAGCTCTTTGATAAACAAAGTTTAACTAGGTTTTGTTTATGTGTCTTTTAGAAATCCTCTGGTGCTGATTGTTCTGATCTCTCTGCAGAGCTACACAGCAGCCACTTGGTGTTTGCATGCTGTATAAAGACATCAGTCACAGAAAGATAAGAGCCAGTAGTTTCAAACCATGGACAGAGAGGACAGATGGTTTGAAAGAGGAGTGAAAGAGGCCATCTATGTCCACTGTGAGCGACCATCTTTGAACAGAGGCGGTGGTTTACAACACCAACTGTCTGCCATCTATAATCCAGTTTTGAGTTCCCTCCCCAGACGCCTTAACGCCCACTCACATCCTGGGCCATCTGACCTCAGGAAATCACATGACAAGGTGGGGCCAGGTTTCACAATGAGCTCACCCGAAACCCTGGCTGATTAGGTCCCACACCCGCTTTCTCACACCTTGGCTCATGTGATTAGAGGATCACCAGGGGGTCCTTTGTCCCTCTTTGGGGGGGATACTCCCACTGGGTTTAAATCTGGGACTCTCGGCCATTTGACCTTAGAACTGAAGAAGCTTCTCGGATGAGAGGTGAAACGTCTTCAAGCAACTCAAAGAAGTCCAGACGCTTTTCTTTGCAAATTCCTTTGAATGTTTTTCTCCACAATTTTAATTATAAGCTAGATATGTTGCTGCTAACAGCAACAGGGATGAGTCAGTGAGTCAGTTGGGCTTGTGAATCATGATTCATGAGTCAGTAAAGTGATTCTCGAGTATTGAATGATTCGTTCATGATTCGCGCATCACTACCACATGATGGTTTTCATCTGACCTTTGACCTTCACAGCATGGCTACTACCTGCTTGATACAACCTTCTCCTTTTGTCTTCTTTCCTCGCTGACTTTTATGTTGTTTTATATATATTCTACAGTGCTGGGGCCAGTATAGAAAGTATACAGCTCACAGTTTCACTCAAAAGACACAACAGCTTTTCCACTCCAAATTATGTTGACTGAAATTAAATCTTGTATATTAAATTAACAATTAAGGTAAGCTAAGATTAGCATATTGAGAATGAGATGAAATATATCAAGTTAATTGTATTAACCTCTGTCAGCAATCCCAAAATGTAGGATAATGTAACAAAATACAAGTAACTTAAAGGTGTTGGTTGAGCTCAGGGGTGACCTCTCAGAGAGGTCGTTCTCTGTTGCTATGGGGCAACACTCCTCGGCTTCTGCCCCTATTTATTGTGGTGTTCCTCAACGGTCCGTGCTCGGTCCTGCTCTTTTCTCTTTGTACATGTTGCCGTTGGGATTAATTTTTAGAAAATACAACATCTCCTTTTACTGTTATGCCGATAATATCCAGATTTATTCACCTTTGAAATCCGATGTGACTGCTTCTTTGCAACCTCTGTTCAACTGTTTGCATGAAGTTAAAATTTGGTTATCACATAATTTTCTTACATTGAATGAGAATAAGACATCATAGTCTTTGGTAGTCACACCCCACTAGACCAGTTAGCTGATGCCATAGCTGGACTGGCCATCGGGCATACCGGGCATTTGCCCGGTGGGCCGCTGGCGATTTTTTGTTTTTATGGGCCGATGGATTTTTTTTTTTTTTTTTTTTTTTAGGAAGGGTGTATATAATGAAAGGTGTTGGATTGGCCAATTGGTCATGATCGACTCTGGGCTGGACCAATTACAGCCGAGGAGGCCGGATGCACCCTCCCCCTTGTTTAGCAATCTTATAGAGGAACTAAAGAAAATGGAGAACAAAAAAAGGAAAGGAGGTGTTTATGAAAATATCACTAAATCTGTCATTTATTAATTTTAATATTAATTAATGATCATGTCTCACCTCTAGTGTTCTTGGTCTTAATTTAAGGTTTTTCCTATAGCGATTGACAGATCACGTGACTTTCGCGCATTGCATGCCGGGAACTCGTGTCAAAACAATCCAAGTACCGCATCAAATGCAAGCATTTGCAGCACCGCAAAACGTTCATTCTCCGGTTCCAATACCTTCTTGGTTTTTCTTTGCTGCACAAAAAAGGAATGTACAAAACTAAGGAGAACAATGCCGGACCGTACAAAGACAGACTCGACGAAAAGGCAAAGAAAAGATACGAGGAAAAAAATCAAAGGAGTGAGAGGGTCAGACCCTTACGAGCACACAGAGTGGACAAAAGACATTAGCGTGCTGCCCAACTTTCACCACGCTCAGATTTATAATTATACGGTTCTTGGAGTGAGTACATACACTCATGAAGTTTAGTAACTTCAGGTCACTGCAACAAGCCCAGGTACAGTTTACCGACGGATGGGTACAGGACCTTGAAATGCACCGTGTAGAACGAAAGACCATCGTACAAACAAAGGTAAGTTTACCAGTCTCACAATTCGTCTTCATAAATACACAATCGTTAACCGTTTATTAATATAACCTTTGAGCTCAACGGTAATTAATTAGTAGTGGAAATAATTTCTGGCACGCATTACAGAAATGTAGCAGTGACAATAATATTGTATGTTGTAATCGCACTGGACAATTAGTGATACAAAAAAACCTGTTTTATCCTGTGAATAAAAGTATATGTTTTTGTCAGTGTACCGTGGTAATAACAGAAGCGAAACGCAATATTCTGTCAGGACAATTCACTGTTTATGCACAATAAATAAAGAAGCATAGCGCGACCATTTCTGTTCAGCGCCAGACTTGCTTGTAACCTATATCACCAATTATGTTAAGAAAAATGACGTATTAACTGCTACAAAACACTGACCTTTGTGGGAATGCTTGGAGCAGACTAACATGTGAGCTGGAGTGTTCTGAGACGTTATATTTGGTATATCCAGACCATCCGGCTTTTACTTCGGAAACATGGCTTAAACAATTTCTCTTCAACGAAGTAATCCGATAAAAAAAAAAAACGATCTCTTTACTCGTCGGCTTCCCGTGGCTGTCATGCGACCGGCTATTGCAGTTAATAATACAACAGCTTCTTGCTACTTTTTGGGTTTCTTTTTATCGCTGTGTAACTGAGTTCAATTGAAAGCCTGCGTGCGCTAGTACCTCTTGCCTCAAGTTCCCAGAATCCTTTGCGGTTTTACCCCTGAATGACATCACATTTTCAATCTCTATCCTGGTGGGCCGGTCTCTAGTCAAAATGCCCGGGCCGATTTTTTGTCCCAGTCCAGCCCTGGGGGGGGGGGGGGTGAAAACGATGTGCCGGGAGTCCGCTGTTGAGTTTTGGACGAAATGCATTCTGGGATATATAGCTGTCCCAAGTCCACACCGATGCATGCTCGATAAAACGGGCGGATCGAGAACACATCCGGGACATTTTCGCGTTCTCGGCTTGATGCGTACTTCGAATTGGAACAGTACTTGGTCTCCGACTGATGACGTATCACGAGTACACGAGAACGCAAGTACGCACAAGTACGCATATTGATAAACGCCCCTTGTTTCCCCGGGTTATTAGTTCCTCGTTTTGCTCTTTAGTTTCCCCGGGTCGCCTTTCGTTAGTATAATAACGTGTCTTTTCTGCTACCGCTGGGTCTGCGCCTGGATCCCTTTTGTGCACGCGCGCTGTGGCGCCTGACAAAGTGAACAAAAGAATTTTAAAATCTATGCGATATTTAACAGGGAGCCAATGTAATTTGGCTAAAATTGGAGTTATGTGTTCATAGATTCTCGTACCTGTCAAAAGACGCGCAGCTGCATTTTGAATTAACTGAAGCCGGCAAAGAGAAGAGTGTTGGAGGCCCGAGTAGAGGGAGTTACAGTAGTCCAATCTGGATGTGATAAATACGTGGATAAGCTTTTCAAGGTCCTTTAAAGGAAGGAACGGCTTTTCTTTGGAAATCTGACGCAACTGGTAAAAGCTGTTTTTTTTTACCACAGTGGAGACCTGTTTCTCAAGTTTAATAGAGCCATCCAGGAACACCCCGAGGTTTCTTACATTGAGCGAGAGATGGCTAGCGAGAGGGCCTAGGCATCAGCCAGGGCTGGACTGGGACAAAAAATCGGCCCGGGCATTTTGACTAGAGACCGGCCCACCAGGATAGAGATTGAAAATGTGACGTCATTCAGGGGTAAAACCGCAAAGGATTATGGGAACTTGAGGCAAGCGGTACTAGCGCACGCAGGCTTTCAATTGAACTCAGGCTACGTCCACACGTACCCGGGTATTTTTGAAAACGCAGATTTTTCTATGCGTTTGCACCTTTCGTCCACACGTAAACGGCGTTTTCGGTCACTGAAAACGGAGATTTCTAAAAACGCCTGCCAGGGTGGATATTTTCGAAAACTCCGTTTTTGCATTTACGTGTGGACGAGGAAAACGGAGAAAACGCAGCGTCATAGGTGTGCGCCTTTTTGACGTCACACTGTGCGCCACGTTATTGTTTCGGTGAAATTAATTTCTACAATACTGTTACCGTTAATTGTACTCTCTGCGGTGTTTAAATGCTTACATATACACACACAGTTACTGTCCCTCCACACATACGACTCGGTTCTGCTTCTATGCCCCATCTTTGTTTACTATTTCCCACCGAGGCTCCTAGACTTCTGATTGGCCAACATTTCTACACGGTTAGGAATATATCGCCACCTGCTGCTTTGGCATGTTCCTAGCAGCGTTTTCCTTCACTTCTGCGTTTACGTGTGGACGGGATTATTTTTAAAAACGAAAACGGAAAATCTCCGTTTTCAAAAATACCCGTGTACGTGTGGACGTAGCCTCAGTTACACAGCGATAAAAAGAAACACAAAATATGGCAAGAAGCTGTTGTATTATTAACTGCAATAGCCGGTCGCATGACAGCCACGGGAAGCCGACGGGTAAAGAGATGGGGGTTTTTTTTTATCGGATTACGTCGTTGAAGAGAAATTTTTTAAGCCATGTTTCCGAAGTAAGAGCAGACGGATGGTCTGGATATACCAAATATAACGTCTCAGAACACTCCAGCTCACATGTTAGTCTGCTCCAAGCATTCCCACAAAGGTCAGTGTTTTGTAGTAGTTAATACGTCATTTTTCTTAACATAATTGGTGATATAGGTTACAAGCAAGTCTGGCGCTGAACAGAAATTGTCGCTCTATGCGCCTTTATTTATTGTGCATAAATAGTGAATTGTCCTGACACAATATTGCGTTTCGCTTCTGTTATTACCACGGTACATTGACAAAAACGTATTCTTTTATTCACAGGATAAAACAGTTGTTTTGTATCACTAATTGTCCAGTGTGATTACAACATACAGTATTATTGTCACTGCTACATTTCTGTAATGCGTACCAGAAATTATTTCCACTACAAATTAATTACCGTTGAGCTCAAAGGTTATATTAATAAACGGTTAACGATTGTGTATTTATGACGACGATTTGTGAGACTGGTAAACTTACCTTTGTTTGTACCATGGTCTTTGGTTCTACACGGTGCATTTCAAGGTCCTGTACCCATCCGTCGGTAAACTGTACCTGGGCTTGTTGCAGTGACCTGAAGTTACTAAACTTCATGAGTGTATGCACTCACTCCAAGAACTATATAATTATAAATCTGAGCGTGGTGAAAGTTGGGCAGCACGCTAACGCCTTTTGTCCACTCTGTGTGCTCGTAAGGGTCTGACCCTCTCACTCCTTTGATTTTTTCCTCGTATCTTTCTTTGCCTTTTCGTCGAGTCTGTCTTTGTACGGACCGGCATTGTTCTCCTTAGTTTTGTACATTCCTTTTTGTGCGGCAAAGAAAAACCAAGAAGGTATTGGAACCGAGAATGAACGTTTTATGGGTGCTGCAAATGCTTGCATTTGATGCGGTACTTGGATTGTTTTGCCTCGAGTTCCCGGCATGCAATGCACGAAAGTCACGTGATCTGTCAATCGCTATAGGAGAAATTTTAAATTAAGACCAAGAACACTAGAGGTGAGACATGATCATTAATTAATATTAAAATTAATAAATGACAGATTTAGTGATATTTTCATAAACACCTCCTTTCCTTTTTTGTTCTCCATTTTCTTTAGTTCCTCTATAAGATTGCTAAACAAGGGGAGGGTGCATCCGGCCTCCTCGGCTGTAATTGGTCCAGCCCAGAGTCGATCATGACCAATTGGCCAATCCAACACCTTTCATTATATATACCCTTCCAAAAAAAAAAAAAAAAAAGTCCATCGGCCCATAAAAACAAAAAATCGCCAGCGGCCCACCGGGCAAATGCCCGGTATGCCCGATGGCCAGTCCAGCAGTGGGTCCGATCGATTATTAATCAGGATATTAGAAGATCGATGTGTAACCTCACTGATATAAAGTAAATCTGTCTTTCATTACCAAGAAGAGAACAGAAGAAAATAACACAGACAAAAAGATCAAGTCTAAGTCTCATTTAATATGGGAACTATTTCTCCTTCCGCCGAGATGTGTGTCCCAGGAATCCAACACGTTCTCACTCCCAACTCGTCAAATGTGTGACGCATGGTCAGGCTCCCTCTGCTTCACTTATCGACGCGCAGGGTACCCCCCTCGCGTCGAGAATTGACGTGCAGAGTCCTCTCATTGAATACTATGCTGCTCCCTAAACGTTGCTTATTGACGACAAGAGATTGCCGCGGAAGAGCCTGTTGTCCGTATATTTATACATTTCCGAAATCACATTGTAGTGACGTATACAGAACACAATAAATTATATAATGTAAACAACTACCTGAGAAACAGCAGATACAGCAGATAAATTAATTATAGGCCATTACTTTTGTATCGTTTATTACATTTATGGAGGGAGAGGTGTATGCTGGGTAATGGCACAGCTAGCAACTGGGTGACTTTATTCACCCGCTTCGGCTGTTATCAGTCCATACAATGGGCGTTATTAGCACAAATCAGTCCCATAGATGTGGGCCATCTCCTGCTAGATTGTTCAGAAGGTTGTTATCATCCATCCAGATGGAGGATCAGTAACAGGAGCGTGGGAAGACTCCAGAATCCACTCTGGCTGGAATCCGGTGGATACAGCAGTGTTACAGGTAAGACCATTTAAACGGACAGCATTTATAGAATGACTATTAAAAGTCAGCGAGTGTCAATAATGTTAATGTGGTTATGTTAGTAATACAGCGAGTGCTAATATAACAGCTTTAAGATGCATTTGTAGATATTATTACGTGTTTTACCATCTTTATGGTGCTAGCTTAAAGTTACGGTGTAAACGTTAGCTTATATTGTAGTAAAGCTGTTACTGTTTAAACGATGTTGGGACAGAAATATTAGCTTCTGTCATGACTGATGTAGTTACTAGTTAATAAAGTTTCCAGTAAAGTGTTTAATCGCAGCCACAGATTGACAGCAAATATCTCGATTAGCTTCAGTGCATCTGTAATAAATATGTGCAAGTTTCAGTGCTTCGTTTAAACTGTATGATACTTATACTGACCCAGGGTCAGTGTAAAATACAATCCTAGCTGTGTGAACAAAGCCTGGCTCCTTTAATTCTGCATGACAAACCTCAGGATGCAGGTTATTATTACTCTTTCCTGCTGGCACACCTGTCACACCTGAGAGTCAGCTAGAAACTTACAGTGACGTGGACATCATGCAAAGACTGCCAGACTCTGTAATACTGTAAATGATCAGTGACTCAGGTTAACACTAACCTTTAAACAGTCCCTCTGTGTCTCTGTGTGTGCTGAACATCTGGAATCAGGATTTCATTCAGGCTGCATTGACTGTGGGACTTTTCTGTGTTAAAAACAGGTTGAAGACGGCTCAGAAACATTTGAAGATTAAAATTTAGCGTTATGGCTGCTCGTGGTGTGTAAAGCTTCTACTCAGCTGTATTTTTGTTACTAATTTATGTTTGTTGTTGCTTAACACAGATTTCAGAAGAGCAAATATGAGCACTGTTGCTTAATCCTTAATAGTTTAAAGCAGGACTGGATTGGAAATAAAAAAAAAAATCCAGATTCTTCTTCCACAGAAGTTTCATTTGTCAGTGTGGGACTGCTGAGTCACCTGAAGAACTCATTTCATTCTCCATGATGTTCATTTACAGAAATGTTTCACAGGAACTGATTCCTCCCAAAGGGTGAACTAGTGTGTTTCCATAATGATATGTTTTTCATATCTCGTTATGAATGTACTTCTTAAATGAAGGCAAGTGTTTGTCCTGTTTTGTTCCTCAGGTACAGTACGTGATGTTAAGGGCAGGCGGTCATCACCGGGGGAAGAAAAGAAGCAGACGTACTTCCAAGAGGGAGCTGCAGTGAGGACACAGCCTGGTCACTGAGGTCAGAGGTCAGAATCTGAAACAGCCCAGGTTTATATTCTAGGGGTTATAAAAATTCTAAATGTATTTATAAAGAAACCTTTAAATAATATTTTAAATAATAATCATAATTATGATTATTATTAGAAATATCAAACATTTAAGTGGATTTTCTGTCACACATATTGTCTTAGCCCTGCGATAAACTGGCAGCCTGTCTTTGTCCTGTATCAGCTGGGATAGGCTTCATCCTCCCGCGACCTTGAATTGGATACATTGTATTCCAATTATGTAATCTCATCATTTACAAACTCAAGGTATCCAATCAAAATGTAAGCATTAATGGTAAAAATGGGAAAGCAGAAATAAGTGTGACATGAATGTAAATGTGTGAGCTGACATAGAGGACAGCTACATGTAGTCTGAAAAACCTTTGTTGTCAAGTTTGCAGGTCTATCACGAGACATTCTTACATAGAAGAGACTGTTAAAGTCTCTAACTCAGTGAAGCATTATTGGTCCCGTCTGTTTGGATAAATATAATAAGCTGATGTATGTGCATTTATTGACACATTTTCTTAAGTGCTTATCCAGTTCAAGATCACAGTGGAGCTGCAGCTGGATGTGTTCAGTAAAGAAACCTTACAAAAGTTAACATAAACCTGCATCTCTGTACATTGTTGTCCACAGGATGAGAAAATCGAACTGGAAGACTGTGGAACATGTTAATAAATGTTTGTGTTTATGCCTGTGTCTTTCACAGGAGGCGCTGGAAGGTTTCCCTAATAGTTCCTGGTGAATCAAAGCAGAACCATAAAGGTTTCTGGACTGCATGATGGCCTTACCCCTGAGCAGTCATCCTGTTAAAGGAGGAACCAGTTAGAAGCTGTTTTCAAAGTAGCTGAGCAGATTTCATCTGAAGTAAGCGATTAACTGTTTGTTCATTTGTTCTGCCACTTAAAGAGCATTTAAGGACGTCTTTTGAGTGTTTAGTTGAATTAATTATACGTATACGTTTAGGGAGCAGCATAGTATTCAATAGGAGGACCCTGCACGTCAATTCTCGACGCGAGGGGGGTACCCTGCGAGTCGATAAGTGAAGCAGAGGGAGCCTGACCATGCGTCACACATTTGACGAGTTGGGAGTGAGAACGTGTTGGATAAACCTGCTACATAAAGAATGATAATATTGTTCCATTTGTCCTTCTGCTTCTCCTTAGTTGATGTCTGACCTCTTTTTCTGTGTATCTTTGCTGATTTGAAGCCCAATTAGGATAACTATGTGTTTTAAGAGCTTCCTTTACATGCCTGTGTTCCCTCTTTTGCCTTCAGGCTTAGAGGGAACATTTTCTACCCAGTGTTGTAGGGTCCCTATTACTCCAAGCAGTAGCGGTTTTAGATACGGGCGACACGGGCGGTTGCCGGGGCGCGCATCGTGATGGGGGCGGCATCACGGGCATTGGCAAAAACCAAACAAACAAAAAAATGCTCATACTCATGCTGCCCGACGGCAGCCAGCGCGCATATTGGGAATGGCATAGGCACCGATCGGTTTTCTATCGCCCATTTGCTGGGAGTAAGGGCGCCCTCCGTTTGCGAGGTGCGCTTGCTGCTTGCGGCACAGGGAGGAGAGGGCGGGGCAGCGGGGGATTCTCTGGCTGGCTGGAGCGGCATCTAATAACCAACTCGCAAAATCAAACAAAATAAAAACAAAACAACAAACACGAAAACACCGGACATTATGATACAGACTTATAATTTGCACCGATGATTTTTCGAAATTCTATACACGAAAAGTGAGCGCGAGAGCCCTCGAAAGCGCCTGCGCTGCTGAAGTCAAAGTAAACTTTATTGTCATCTCCGCTACATACAGTCCAGTATATAGAGAGACGAGAGGACGAGGCTCCAGTTACAGCAGTGCAAATAAACGAACAATAAATATAGTAGAGTAAGAAAATAAATATACACTTTAGGACTCGGGGTAAAGGGATCAATAACAATTTAAAATTTATAATTTACAGTTTGATGGTTTAAAGTCTCACACATAACCCGTCGAAAGGGGAGGGAGACGTGCTGCTTCCAAATAGAGCACATTTCATTCATAATGTTGTAAATCCAAGCCCATTATGTATTCATGATTTGAATCCTGGGTTGTGTGAAATCCCAGAAATACACCTTAGACAAAGTTAATCTGTGAACTAAGGTGTAGTCTGTTAGGTTATGTTGTGGTGATCCTCTGGTTGAGGGATGGGTGCTCATACTGGAGTGCAAGATTAAAACCAATGGAAGATGGACAAGAAAAGTTCAAAGCCATCAGGTGCTCAGTTTAGAAAAAAGAGAAAAGAAGAGGAGGAGAAACGAACAAATGATACAGGTAAACAGATGTGTCATTGGATAATGGCAGGTCATCCTGAAACAATCAGAATCAGAATACTTTATTAATCCCTAAGGAAATAATGTGGGTTACAGTTGCTCCAAGAAGAAATGGTAAAAATAGTAACAGTAACAGACTAAACTCCAAACAATACATTATGTTACAGATTTCAATGTTAATTAGTCATTGTCAATTGTTGATTTGTCCTGTTCTCATTGTATGACGAATTATGATGGCTGTTTGGTAGCCGTTTGCATACAATGCATACTCTCTCTCTCTCTTCATATGTGTGTGTGGACAACAGTCTTATGTTAATGTACAATCCTTAACATGTTTTGTGTGTGTGTGTGGTGGGGGGGGCAGAGGAGTGTTCGCCCAGGGCGCCAAACAGGCTAGGACCGCCACTGACTCCAAGGTTGTGTTCCAGGTGGTGGGAGTCAAAGAGGAGGTACTGGTCTGGAGTTCCAGTAAATTTCACTGTTGAGGTTAAATCTGATCTTGATTAGCGTTTAATCTCTGCTGCCATCTACTGGTCAACCTAGGGTAGCTGTAGATTATTGCAATTGAAAAGGTTAACCTTAGATGACTTACTAACACTGTACTTGTTACTGGTATTAATAATAATGTGCTTAATACACAGTTTTTTAACCTATTTTGACAATTTTATGGCATTTCATGGGCAGATGAATAAAGATGAAGCATAAATTCTTTAATGACTTTAATATTTCTTTATTTCTCTCACATGTTGTGAATCTTAGATATAAAACGACCATAAACTGTAACTGTCACTTTTTATCATTTGTTTCAGTTTTTTCTTTATATGTTTATGTTTGTGATAAATTTAATTTTAACTTTAATTCAGAAAGCCCTCAACAATTTTACTTTAGTGCAAATGAAACAAAAAAAACAACAACAATCCAGTCTTCCTAAACTCACAAAACTTTGAGTCTTTCATTCGGAAGCCCTGAGGTGCAAAACACAGCCTCCTCACTTACCCCTACATCTGAACTTATCAACTGAGCTTTAATGTTTACTCACAGTGACCACTGTGTTTTATAAATCATCCAGCAGGTGGCAGCACAGGAGCTTCCAGCATCACATGATGTTGGAAATGTCTCAGGAGGTTGAGATTAAAGGCTTGGTGATAATGTGCTGTTGTTGTTAATATTCGAGGTCACATGAGGCTGGCGCTTTCATCGTCTTAATCACAGCAGAAAAAACATTGAGGTTTCTAAAACCTGCCCCAAAGCTCCACCTGTTTCTTTTGTTGGAACTGATTCACTGTTTTTCTACAGAATCAGTCCAATTCAATACTGTATTGTCCCACAAGTGTAAATTAGTTTAGCAGCAAAGGCAACAATAAGATTAAAATAAACAGTTATAAACAGCCACTAGACAGCTGTTTACTATTAACCCTAGAACACTATCGCTATAAATAGTAACACAATCACTAATGCCGGGTGATTTTTACCCGATATAATATAACCAATAAAAAATAATCAAATATATCAAAATATGACAACACATGACAAATTAGAGTGGTCTTCTTTTACTTTCAACTGTGCCATGTCTAACAACATGAAAAAAAAAACCTCCTAAAACAAAATAATGACTCTGGAAAGCTGGTCTTTGGTCCACCCATTCCTGGGACATTTGAGACTTCCCTGGTGAAGGCACAGGCTCCTCGACACGCAAACAGCTGCAGGAGAGAGAAATCATGTAAATGTATTTGCTCGGGTGTAAATCACCCAGCGATAGTGTTCTAGGGTTAATGTGTGTGAATGTTAGCTATGAAGCACTTAGAAAGATGTGCTTGTGCGAATGGGTGTGAATGGGTAAATGCACAAGTTGTGTAAAGCACTTTGAGTGTTCAGATGAGTAGAAAAGCACTATATAAGAACCAGTCCATTTACATTTACATTTTTATCCAAAGTCCACTCGACAATCTGCTAACATCTCTTTATGCTCTCACGTGTGTGACGCAGGGACAATTTATGAGGTTGCAGTACTGTGCCAACTGCAGATGGTTTTTCTCTCAGCTGCTCTTTAATGTTTTCATCAGCACTGAGGCTTTGGTGATGGTTTTGATTTATCTTGGTAACTTTGTTGAACAAATTTTAACTAAGTTTTGTTTATGTGTCTTTTAGCAATCCTCTGGTTCAGTATTTCATTTTTCAACTTTGTTTTTCTCCTTTAGTTCTGATCTCTCTGCTGAGCTACACAGGTGCTGAGGTAGGTGCAACCCGGTACCAGCAGGGTGTTCATAATATAGCGTCCACTTGGTGTTTGCTGGTGTATAAAGGCATCAGTCATAGAACAATAAGAGCCAGTAGGTGGCAGCAAAGGAGCTTCAGTTTGCACAACATATGATGGTTTTCATCTGACCTTTGACCTTCACAGCATCTCTTCTCAGAGGTGCCTACTCCCTGCTCCTTGTGTCTTCTTTCCTCACTGACTTTTATGTTGTATTACATATATTCTGTCTACAGTGCTGGGGCCAGTATAGAAAGTATACAGCTCATTCATTTCACACAGTTACACTCAAAAGACACACAACAGTGTTTCCACTCCATATTATGTTGACTGAAATTAAATCTTGTATATCAAATGAATATATAAGGTAACCTAAGATTAGCATGTTAAGAATGAGATGAAATATATTGAGTTAATTATATTAACCTCTTAACACTTATTCAAACTCTTAACCGAAAATAATTTTATTCAGATCTATAGCTCATATTTATTCCAATCACAGAGCCCTCCGTCACTCTCCTGGTTAAATGAACACAACATGAGTCATTACAGCTGAAATTATTAGTGGCAGCGTGCATGTATGCTACTCTGTTTATGACTTTTATGAAACACAGAGTGAGCTGATGCAAAGTCTCCTGACACTCTGCAGGTACTTTACTGGGCTGCTGGTCAGACGAGGCTTCTCTGGAGCACTTTGTCCAGCTCGGGTGTTTCAGCACCAAGGACAGCGTGCAGCTCTCTGAGCTTCAGCAGCAGAACTGAATCCACAGACTTTAGCAGCAGCACAAGAAGTGACACACCCAACTGTTCACATGCTTTTTAAATGTTCATTTATTATTGTTTGTGTTACATTCATTCATAACCAAATTTGAATTAATCAGATGATCAGTGTTTGACTGCTGTGTGTCTTCAGTGTGTCACTCAATACTTTATCATTAAAACAGAGAGTTGAGGTGTTTTGCTGTTTGAAAACTACAAACTCATAAACTTGTGAGTCAGACTGGATTTCTGGATCATTATTTTCTCACCTGTACCTGAATCAGCACAAACCCACAGAGTTTGAAAACTCTCAGTGAACCTTTACATGACTTTGATTGACAGTGGAAGTCTGTTGTTGCCGTCTACTGGTAATGCAGGTGTACTACGGCAGAGCTGCACATTTGTATCACAATAAGAAACTTGGAAATGGTAAATGGCCTGTATTTGTATAGCGCTTTACTAGTCCCTAAGGACCCCAAAGCACTTTACACTACATTCAGTCATTCACGCATTCATACACTGGTGATGGCAGCTACATTGTAGCCACAGCCACCCTGGGGCGCACTGACAGAGGTGAGGCTGCCGGACACCGGCGCCACCGGGCCCTCTGACCACCACCAGTAGGCAACGGGTGAAGTGTCTTGCCCAAGGACACAACGGCCGAGACTGTCGGAGCCAGGGATTTTATGCATAATCCATCATATAAAATGTAATTAAATGGAAAAAGTCTCTTTTAAAATGTGTTTTATTAGTTTGAATCTTTTAACTTTACGCACATTGTGACGTGGTGGTAACAGACATCAGTCACCCTCGAGCTCCTGACTGAGGAAGTCCAAAACATAATGGTAATAAAGGCTTGGTTAAGGAGAAACACTTTTAGGTCATCAAGTAGCCAGTCTCCCAACCTCAGTGCTGTAGAAATTCTGTGGAGGGAGCTGAACCATTGAGATGCTAAACAGCAGCCAAGAAACCTAAAGTAATAAGAGAGTTGTATATATATGTATATATATATATATATATATATATATATATATATATATATGAAAAAAAAAAACACTCCAGCACGCCCCCTGCGGGCGGTTTATCCTTCAAGCTCGGGTCCTCTACCAGAGGCCTGGGAGCTTGAGGGTCCTGCGCAGTATCTTAGCTGTTCCCAGGACTGCGCTCTTCTGGACAGAGATCTCCGATGTTGTTCCCGGATCTGCTGGAGCCACTCGCCTAGCTTGGGAGTCACCACACCTAGTGCTCCGATTACCACGGGACCACCGTTACCTTCACCCTCCACATCCTCTCGAGCTCTTCTCTGAGCCCTTGGTATTTCTCCAGCTTCTCGTGTTCCTTCTTCCTGATATTGCTGTCATTCAGAACCGCTACATCGATCACTACAGCCGTCTTCTTCTGTTTGTCTACCACCACTATGTCCGGTTGGTTAGCCACCACCATTTTGTCCGTCTGCATCTGGAAGTCCCACAGGATCTTAGCTCGGTCATTCTCCATCACCCTTGGGGGCATCTCCCATTTTGACCTCGGGACTTCCAGGTTATACTCGCACAGATGTTCCTGTACACTATGCCGCCACTTGGTTATGGCGCTCCATGTATGCCTTGCCTGCTAGCATCTTGCACCCTGCTGTTATGTGCTGGATTGTCTCTGGGGCATCTTTACACAGCCTGCACCTGGGGTCTTGCCTGGTGTGATAGACCCCAGCCTCTATGGATCTTGTGCTCAGAGCTTGTTCTTGTGCTGCCATGATTAGTGCCTCTGTGCTGTCTTTCAGTCCAGCTTTGTCCAGCCACTGGTAGGATTTCTGGATATCAGCCACCTCCTCTATCTGCCGGTGGTACATACCGTGCAGGGCCTGTCCTTCCATGATGGTTCCTCGCCTTCCTCCTCTTTCTTGGGTTTCTGCTGCCTGAGGTATTCACTGAGCACGCTGTCAGTTGGGGCCATCTTCGTGATGTATTCGTGGATGTTTCTTGTCTCATCCTGGACTGTGGTGCTGACACTCACCAGTCCCCGGCCCCTTCCTTCCGCTTAGCGTACAGCCTCAGGGTGCTGGACTTGGGGTGAAACCCTCCATGCATGGTAAGGAGCTTTCTTGTCTTTATGTCAGTGGCTTCTATCTCCTCCTTTGGCCAGCCTATTACCCCAGCAGGGTACCTGATCACGGGCAGGGCGTGGTGTTGATGGCCCGGATCTTGTTCTTACCGTTCAGCTGACTCCTCAGGACTTGCCTGACCCTCTGCAGGTACTTGGTGGTTGCAGCTTTCCTAGCGGTCTCTTCATGGTTCCCATTCACTTGCGGGATCCCCAGGTACTTGTAACTGTCCTCTATGTCTGCAATGTCGCCTTCTGGTAGTTCAATCCCCTCAGTTCTGACTACCTTCCCTCTCTTTGTTACCATCCGACTACACTTCTCCAGTCCGAATGACATTCCAATGTCATTGCTGTATAGCCTGGTAGTGTGTATCAGTGAATCGATGTCTCGTTCACTCTTGGCATACAGCTTGATGTCATCCATGTACAGGAGGTGGCTGACAACCGCTCCGTTCTGTAGTCGGTATCCGTAGCCAGTCTTGTTAATGATCTCACTGAGGGGGTTCAGGCCTATGCAGAACAGCAGTGGGGACAGAGCATCCCGCACTTGATGGTGACTTGTGCTATGGGCTTGGAGTTGGCCTCTAGTGTTGTACGCCACATCCCCATTGAGTTCCTGATGAAGGCTCTTAGGGTCCTGTTGATCTTATACAATTCTAGGCATTCCAGTATCCAGCTGTGGGGCATTGAGTCATAGGCCTTCTTGTAATCAATCCAGGCTGTGCACAGGTTGGTCAGTCTGGTCTTGCAGTCTCGGCTGACTGTTCTGTCTACCAGTAGCTGGTGTTTTGCGCCTCTGGTATTCTTGCCAATCCCTTTCTGTGCCCCGCTCATGTATTGACCCATGTGCCTGTTCATCTTAGCCGATATGATGCCTGACAGGAGCTTCCATGTAGTACTGAGGCAGGTTATTGGTCGGTAGTTGGATGGGACCGGTCCCTTCTTGGGGTCCTTGGGGATCAGGACCGTCCGACCTTCAGTTAGCCATTCCGGGTGTCTCTCGTTAACTAGCAGCTGGTTCATTTGTGCTGCCAGACGCTCGTGGAGTGCAGTCAGCTTCTTCAGCCAGTAGGCGTGAACCATGTCGGGCCCTGGTGCTGTCCAATTCTTCATACTGGAGACCCTTTCTTGGATGTCTGCCACTGTGATGGTTACTGGACGCTATGGTCTGCCCTCAGATCCACTAGCCACTGAGCATTGCCGTTATGGGTTGTGTCTTTCTCCCATATGCTCTTCCAGTATTGCTCCGTCTCCAGCCTTGGTGGTGCTGTTCTGTTATTATTGTTCCCTTGCCACTGAGAGTACACCTTTGCTGGTTCTGTGGAGAACAGCTGGTTTATTCTCCTGCCTTCTATCTCTCTGGTGTACCTCCTCAAGCGGCTGGCCAAGGCTGTGAGTCTTTGCTTGGCAGTTTCCAAGGCCTCAGGTATGGACAGCTTGTTGTATTTCTTATGCACCTTCTTTGTTGTGCCTTTCTGCAACTCCGTTAGTTGGCTAACCTCCCTTCGTGCTACTTTGATCTTGCCCTCTAGCCTCCTTCTCCATGGAGGGTACTGCCCCTTGTGGCTGTTCAACTTGTAGCCAAGCATCTCACTGATCACTGCTGCCATAGTGTAGATCAGCTTGTTAGTGTCGGTAATCGTGGTTGTAGGTATCGTCCGTAGTGCTGCATTAACATCATCTAGCAGACCTTCTGAGGGTACTTCACGTAATCTTGGTAACCGCTACGGGGATCCAGGTTTCAAGGATATATATATATATATATATATATATATATATATATATATATATATATATATATATATATATACACACACACACACACACATACAGGTAGTGCAGAATTATTAGGCAAATGAGTATTTTGTCCACATCATCCTCTTCATGCATGTTGTCTTACTCCAAGCTGTATAGGCTCGAAAGCCTACTACCAATTAAGCATATTAGGTGATGTGCATCTCTGTAATGAGAAGGGGTGTGGTCTAATGACATCAACACCCTATATCAGGTGTGCATAATTATTAGGCAACTTCCTTTCCTTTGGCAAAATGGGTCAAAAGAAGGACTTGACAGGCTCAGAAAAGTCAAAAATAGTGAGATATCTTGCAGAGGGATGCAGCAGTCTTAAAATTGCAAAGCTTCTGAAGCGTGATAATCGAACAATCAAGCGTTTCATTCAAAATAGTCAACAGGGTCGCAAGAAGCGTGTGGAAAACCAAGGCGCAAAATAACTGCCCATGAACTGAGAAAAGTCAAGCGTGCAGCTGCCAAGATGCCACTTGCCACCAGTTTGGCCATATTTCAGAGCTGCAACATCACTGGAGTGCCCAAAAGCACAAGGTGTGCAATACTCAGAGACATGGCCAAGGTAAGAAAGGCTGAAAGACGACCACCACTGAACAAGACACACAAGCTGAAACGTCAAGACTGGGCTAAGAAATATCTCAAGACTGATTTTTCTAAGGTTTTATGGACTGATGAAATGAGAGTGAGTCTTGATGGGCCAGATGGATGGGCCCGTGGCTGGATTGGTAAAGGGCAGAGAGCTCCAGTCCGACTCAGACGCCAGCAAGGTGGAGGTGGAGTACTGGTTTGGGCTGGTATCATCAAAGATGAGCTTGTGGGGCCTTTTCGGGTTGAGGATGGAGTCAAGCTCAACTCCCAGTCCTACTGCCAGTTTCTGGAAGACGCCTTCTTCAAGCAGTGGTACAGGAAGAAGTCTGCATCCTTCAAGAAAAACATGATTTTCATGCAGGACAATGCTCCATCACACGCGTCCGGCAAGAAAGGGTATAAAAGAAGAAAAACTAATGACATGGCCTCCTTGTTCACCTGATCTGAACCCCATTGAGAACCTGTGGTCCATCATCAAATGTGAGATTTACAAGGAGGGAAAACAGTACAGCTCTCTGAACAGTGTCTGGGAGGCTGTGGTTGCTGCTGCACGCAATGTTGATGGTGAACAGATCAAAACACTGACAGAATCCATGGATGGCAGGCTTTTGAGTGTCCTTGCAAAGAAAGGTGGCTATATTGGTCGCTGATTTGTTTTTGTTTTGTTTTTGAATGTCAGAAATGTATATTTGTGAATGTGGAGATGTTATATTGGTTTCACTGGTAAAATAAATAATTGAAATGGGTATATATTTGTGTTTTCTTAAGTTGCCTAATAATTATGCACAGTAATAGTCACCTGCACACACAGATATCCCCCTAAAATAGCTAAAACTAAAACAAACTAAAACTACTTCCAAAAACATTCAGCTTTGATATTAATGAGTTTTTGGGTTCACTGAGAACATGGTTGTTGTTCAATAATAAAATTATTCCTCAAAAATACAACTTGCCTAATAATTCTGCACTCCCTGTATATATATATATATATATATATATATATATATATATATATATATATATATATATTTTTTTTGTGTGTGTGTGTATTTTAATGTTGGATCATCACAGTGTTTCACTGACCAAAAATACTGATAAACAAGCAAAATTAGTGTCCAACACTGTATTACATCTAAAGAAAATGTTATTTTTATGTCATGGCTCCCATTTTTCCTAACAATGTTAATGCTAGAGGAAGTCTGGAACCGTTCTTGAGCGTTGGCAACTTTCACACACTATGTGCATCAGCGTTTCGCAACCCTGCTGTGAAACTTTATGTGGTCTTTGTTGCTGTGGCTCCTCCACTTCCACTTTTCAGTTCATCATGGACTTGGGTAAACTATGAAAGTACCACACTCAAATTCAGTGAGGAGCCTATAGCTATGGCTACTTAAAATTGCTGCTTCCAGCTTTCTGGTGGTTTCCAGCTGCTGGGAGTCCCCCCTCCAATCGTAGAGTGTCACCAAGAGATTTTCTTCAAAATGTCCTGAAGAAAGCTGCACATGTTGTTTTATGTTTCATTTGACACAAAGTGACTAAAACAGAGTGGAGAAAATCCAGATTTCCATACATCCTGAAGAACACGTTATTCAAATCTCTTTTAGTGCATGACTGCTAGAGTTCATTTGATTTTAAAATGTTGGTTTTGTTATGAAAACGTGTTTGCACAGGTAGTTTCAAGATTATTTTTTTTTAAACAAGAAAAAAAAAGCCCAAAAGAAATAGCTAGAGTACACAGAGCAAGAGGGCGGGGATTCATTTTCTGTAAATGAAGAAGACATCACATCACTGAGAGGAACGATGAAGGAAACATCTCTGCAATGTGTGCTGAGTAAGTAAAAACCTCTTAAGGTTACCTAAAGTTTATTTTTACAGATTTTTTGATTGTTGATTGATGACAGATGAAAGAAAATGACATAAACAACAAGTGAAACAGTATTTCAAGAAAGTTTAAAACACAAAGAAGACACATTTCAGCTGTGAAGAGGAAGTTTGAGCATCTTACACAAAAAAAGGATGTGAAAAACTGAATTTAGCAATTTAGTGATTTTAAAAAAAGAACTGTACTGTGGACATACATTTACTATTACTTGTGATGTCTTTTTTGACAATGCATGCAGAAAGTCTACAGCACGAAAACAAAGTAGAACGATATTAAAAAAATGAAAAATTGATTTTTTGCCTGTTTGACAATAATGCAAAAATTCCTCCATCCTCAGATTAAGATCAAGACTGCTTGTTTCTGTTGTCTTTGTTATAAAAATATTTGAAGTTAAAGACTTTGTCTGATCTTGAAAATAAACATGTTTTATGTGAAGTTTTTTTTTCTATCAGTGTTTGTGTTTATGTCTGTGGACGTGATTCATGTCTGACTGCAGTCATCACATTTGACAAATCACAAGTTTCACATTTTGACATGAAGCATAAATCAGACTTTAGAGGAACATTTTAATCAACACTGACACCACAGAATCTCTTCTCTTTATTGGACACAGCAGTACAGAAGAAAATATGACTTATGACGTCACTAATTGACTGATTGATGACAAGTTGATTTGTTTGTGAAAACTCAAACCAACCTTTCCTCTTTAGTTCTGATCTCACTGCTGAGCTGCACTACACACCAAGGTCAGTAACCTTCTTCTGTCACAGTTTAAACCTGATAAATGCTCACTGATATGACCTGATTGGGTTCATGTTTCACAATGGAAAGTGTAACAGATCATCAGTTTTTCATTTTAACCCTCACAGCTCGTCTGACTGTGAGTCCCAGCAGCTCTCAGTTCTTTGAAGGAGACTTTGTGTCTCTGAGCTGTGAGGAGGACGACAGCTCTGCTGGATGGACTCTGAGGAGAAACACAAGCAAACAACAGAGGACTCAGTGTGGAGATGGGTGGGGAAGATTAGCTGGTTCTTCCTGTAACATCAGTATGATGGTGTATCATGACAATGGAGTTTACTGGTGTGAGTCCAGAGAGGGTCCCATCAGTAACATGGTTAACCTGACAGTCACTGGTAAGCTGAGTGTGTGGAGTTAGTGTTGATGAAGCTGTGTGTAAATGGATGAAATGCTGTAGTTTGTCTCTGTGTTGAGGTGGATCAGTGATCCTGCAGAGTCCTGTCCTCCCTGTGATGGAGGGAGATGACGTCACTCTGCTCTGTAAAACAAAGACCACTCCTCCAACCTCCCAGCTGCTTTCTATAAAGATGGCTCCCTCATCAGGAAGCAGCCTACAGGTCACATGACCATCCAGCATGTTTCCAGGTCTGATGAAGGCCTCTACAAGTGTGACATCAGCGGTCATGGAGAGTCTCCATCCAGCTGGATCACTGTCACAGGTGACACACTCACCTGTCTGTGTTTCTGCAGCTTTCAACATTCACAATGTGACGACAACTTAATGACTGTGTTTGCTTTATTTTAGGGGAACACACCACCACGCCTCCACCTACATCCACACCTCCACCTACATCCACCTCTTCTCCTGATTTCTCCTGTGTCCTCTATCACTCTTTTCTCTTGTCCTCACTGTGTCAGTTATTAGTTCAGTCTGTGTTCTGGTTCTTGTGGTGTTACTGGTTCTGCTGGTGAGACGACAAGTTCAAAGGAAAACTGAAAGTGAGTCTGAGACGTTTCTCTTTCAGATTAAGTTTCTCAGAGTAAAGTTCTGTAATTGTTTTAACGTCATATTCACAAATCATTTAAACTGTTTCCTGCTGTGATTATGAAACAGTAAATTACTTTGGTGTTATCTGACAGGGGAGGAGTTGGAGATGAAGTCATCAACAACAGCCAATCAGAGGAAGCAGAGGTAGTTTTTAATGTGCTGTGTGTTGAGGGTTCATGTTGATATTCAAAGGAAAAATAAAAATTGGCTAAATGAACTCTGTGAACTCACTGATCTTAAACTAATGTGTTAAACACAATTAAAATTCCTTAAATATTACTTGTATAATCTGCATTGTTCACACTAACATTCGTTAAAGACTGAAGAATAACTCTTTGAGTTGGTTTAACTTGAGCCCAAAACACTTTCCCTCACACACAGCTTTTCATAAACAATTTAAATACATTACTTTTATTCTGCCCCTCCCCAGAACTGTGGAAACATCTGAATCTAATTTAGATTCATTCATTTTGACAGTTTATGATCCCGGGTAACATAAATCGGATGCCGAGTTTCCACTTTAAGAGCTTTTTACCATGAAAATACACAGACACGCAGATCATCTTACTTCCTGTTGCCTACACTGGTTTATTTTTAATTCTTTAAACGGTGAAGATTATTTGAGTTTGTCCATCCTCAATTTCTTCCTTTCAATCTAACCTCTCTTCATCTCCTGATCTGGTGTTTCCAAGTGAAGTGAGCTCTTTGTGTCATGGTCCAGGCTCAGTGACCCAGTGTTTCTGTTTGTATTGTTATTCCTTGATTTCATGTGTCATTGTGGGTCTCTTGGTTTTGCTTTCTGTCTTAAGTATTCCTAGCTCCTTAGTTCTTTAGTTTTTATTGAGTTCTAGTTCTTAGGTTTTGTTTCCATGTGTGTACATTGTTGTGTGAGTTCTTGTGCTGTGTTTACCCTTGTGTTTGTGCTGTTATGTTTATATGCCCCCCAGCTCCTCTGTGCACTAGTCTTAATAATCAGTGTGCTCAGTTTTGCATCCTCCTTTCTCGTCATGTGTAATTATCCTCAGCCGTGTCTCCCAGCTTCTCCCTTTTTGCCCTGTTGACCTCCTGTATTTATTGTCTGCTTGCCTCTGTGCTTTGCCGCATCATTAACATTCATGCCCTCAGATCTGCCTGTGTGTTTTGGTTCTAGTTCAGTTTCTAGCCCTCCTAGTTTGTTCTGTTTTTGACTTATGCCTGCCTGCACATGGTCATAACACTTTAATTTCTCTCCCTGTCAAATACAGCAGCTGAACCTTTAGCTACAACACACTGTGAGACAAACTGTTTGTGTGTTTGATGATCGTTGAGTGTTGAACGTTTGTTGAAACGTTACATTAGAAAGAAATTGTCATTTAAAAAAATCCTACTCACTTTATGTTCACACCTCTTCAGTCACACTAACCCAGGGGTGGGCAATCTCAGTCCACGAGGGCCGGTGTCCCTGCAGGTTTTAGATGTGTCCTCGAACCAACACAGCTGATTTAAATGGCTAAATTAGCTCCTCAACATGACCTGAAGTTCTCCAGAGGCCTGGTAACGAACTAATCATGTGATTCAGGTGTGTTGACCCAGGGTGAGATCTAAAACCTGCAGGGACACCGGCCCTTGTGGACTGAGATTGCCCACCCCTGCACTAGCAAGAAGCTGAAATATCAACCACAACTTATGGGCAGTTTGGTACAGATTATTATTTAGATTTTTGATTTTATGTATTAATAATAAATGGTGCTGATGTTGTCTGTAAACATTTAATTTATCTGCATCCTCACCAACATCAGCTACTTCCTCCTGTTGTTTTCAGTGAGCTGACATATGAAGCTAAACTGGGATCTCTCATCACAGTACTGATGGTAGTGTGTTTCAAAGTGTGGGTCTGTTTTGTTCCTTGTGGTAAAATGAGTTTTTGTTTCCTCTTCTAGTGTTAATAACCAGTAACCAAATATAACTAGTGGGTGAGAAAAAAGATGATGATCACATCATCTTTGTGTTACATAAGAACAATAACTGTTGTTTTAACACACATCCTGTACACTAACAGTGTTTTTATAGTTGTAGCATATGCAGTGATGTCCTCTGTGTGTGTTTTACTGCACAGAAAGTCATCCAGCTGTTGTCCTCTCAGCCCTGAGAACTGAAGACATCAGTTATGGATAAACAGCTGTCTGATGGAACAGGTACAGCTGCTCTTTATTCACTAATAACAAACTAAATACTTATATTTTATGTCTCCGTCTCACTGTCTAAACACTCAACAACAAGTTTCTTTTTATAACCAAGTCACTGTAATTCATTCTGCTGACACTCTCTGTGATACAAACTACCAAACTAAACACTTTTAATTTGAATGTTGCACTGAACAACATCAAACTGTTCGCTGTTTGATGTTTTTCAGGGAGCAGTGGGACAGCTGACGTGGCTCTTCTGATCAATTATTGATTCAGGAAACAGCAAAGCATGAAACTGAGTTTATGTCTGGAAGATGCCAGATACATAAACTTCTCCTTAACATAAAGATTTTATTCTATTCTTCTTCAGACTTTAACTGTGATGCTCTGATACTTTCACTAACATTCTCCTGTTGTGTTCATTTACTTTATATAAACATGAGAGATGAGTTTGCAGAGCTTTTTATTCTTCTCATGTTGAACTGTATGTGTTTGTGTTCAGACTTTAAACCAGAGCCAGACGTCGTCTACTCCTCACTGAAGTAGTCCACCAGTCCAACCACTGATGTCCAGCTGCTGGTCTCTAACTGGTCCACAGAGCCACACAATGTTGATCTGCATATATTCTGTAGTGTCTTCTCATTATAATATACACTCTCAGTGTTTGTATGAGTGTATATAGTATAACTAAAATATGAATGTCATCTGTACAGCGTTGTCCTGCACTGAAAAAAATAATCAGTGGGATAAACATAAAAAAATTATTGTAAGCGGTTGCACGAAATTAAGTTATGTTTGGTTAACCTGAGTTTTTCATGTTATACCTGCACACATTTATCTGGTAACATGAACATGACTTTTTTATGTTGTTGTTACGTTTTTCATTCTGGTCAAATATTGATAGAAACCACTTGTTTATCAGACATGAACTTTTTGTGTTAATTGTATTGGACTACTATGTGTTATATTGACAAGATTATTTTATGGTAAGCTTATTTTATTTTATAACAAATTTCTAATATATAATATATAATCTAATATATAATTGAGTGTTCAATAAATAAAACTAAATTAAGGCTGATCTTACTGTATGTACTGTACACTTTCTCTTCAATCAAAGAAATAAGCAAAACATTTTTGAACAATGACTTGTATTTTTGAAAATACTAAACAGTTGTAACAATGGACTTTCAATTCAGGCTTCCAAAATATACATGAGTCATATTTGTACAATGCATCTCTTGAAAAACATTCCACAACATTCCACAAAGTTATCTGCTGTAACCTGGATTCAACATTGTGGGGCCTTATGACATCACGCTTATGTAAAAAATAGTTTTTTAAATGTAAGAGCCATAAGGTAATATGGCAAAAGGGGTGTAATTATTAAAATGACACAAAAAGGAGACTTAAAATAACATTATAATCCACAGGCACAAAACCAAGAGACCTAAACTGATTAGTATTGGCTTGCTTCTATCACTAAACATCACAATCACTAATACTAGACCATGCAATCTGTTTGTAGTGGTGCACCTTGGGAAAAAAAATTGCTAACTGGTGAAATTGGTGCAAGGCACCATTTCCATTGAGAAAAATGGACATTCAAAGTTTGAATTTTTTTTCAAAAGAGCCATGGCTTGAAAAGCGAACACTGAACACTGCAGTAATAAAGGCCCCAAGTTGAAAAGTGCCAGAAAAATAAGTTTCACTATGTACTGCAACTTTACCAGTGCTGGCTTAAAAGAAAGGATGGTACATATTCGAAGAGGTAAACATGTTGTTCCCACATCATAACTGGAAAACTGTTCAATCGTACAGTCTGGTCCTGAAAACCTGGGCCTTCTTTGAAAGGCTGTTCCTTTTGAGCTCCATAAACAGTTTCTATAATACCTCGAAGGTATACTTTTCCAGTGGGTAGGTGAGGTTCAAAGTGTACATTAGTCCAAACAGCATTGCAGCTGCTAGGGTATAGTTATCCAAATCCTGCCAGACTCTCTGGCCTTCAAGGACTATCCCGATGTCCTCAGGGCTGCCATTGGTATCTCTTGACTTTATGATGTAAATTCCATGGTTGTTTCCTTATTAGATCGTTGGATAATGGCTTCATCTGCGGCCTAGAAAATGCAGAAATCCAAAATTTAATTAAACAGAACACAGGTCAAAGAACATTATACCAAATCTTATTTTAATCTGTGTCACTATTCCAAAAAATGTTAACATTAACACATTAGGTGAACAAAAACGGATTCATTACAGCGTGTGATTTGAGTCCTCAGAATGCTTAAAAAGGTAATACATTTCTGAAGTGAAATCTCCATGCAAAGAAGCAGAATACTGTCAGAGCATAGAGAGGTGTTCAACTATGAACTCCACACATAGTTCTAATGCAGGTAAAAGAAAAAAAAACCCGCACCCATGGTAAATTGTGAAAATCCCAGGTGATTTTCAACATACTCCTGGCATAGAGTGACAAGCAGCATTTGGTTAAAATTATTATTTTCCCTAAAGTGTATACACAATTTTTTTTTTTTCTTACCTGGGCCGTGGGCTCCAGAATGTTCTGAAGTCTTCTTCCTCTTTGTCCTCCTCGCCTTTTGAAGACCTTTATTAGTTTGTCAGATAGCACATCTATCTGCGAGAGTGATCTGGACTGCAGTGGCATGGTGGTAATGCGCTTAAACTCTGCATTTATCTAAAAGAGAAGTTGTCACATAAAAATGCTGTCAAAATCTCAGATCTCACAAGGTTACATCCACACAAAGTTGTTATTTTTGTCATATTACTATTTATTAGCTATGGGTCCCATGTTGCTGAGCAGTTCCATAGTTGCCCTTACTTCAATACCACCCAAAGCCTGTTTGCAACCACAGCAGTTGCCTCCTTCTGGCCATTTTGCAGTTCTGCCAAATGACCCAGAAACTACATCTATTAGTGTCATATACACATCAAGGTCTTTCATTAATACTTAGTTAAATTAATTAATTTGACCTTTCCAGAAAATTTACCTTACAGAATGTGAGATAACATATGCAAAGCTTCACTAGTAAATAAAATAATGTTATTAAAACCTTAACTGTAACACCTCTACGTAACAGTGCTAGAGAATTGTTCTGAAGCAACACCAATCTGCCCTTCAGCAGGGATAAGCACCATATATCGATACAGAAAAAATAAATTTAACATATTTATATTGTCATTTTTTCTTATCTCTTTAAGCCCTCCTCTCAGTCTCTCTATAAATCAGTTAAAATAATTTGTTGGGTTTTAGTTTGTCTTTAACATGTTATCAGTACATTACATTCACTGCCCCAGAACATGAAATAAAGCCCCAAGTCATGCACTTCCTCTCCTAATGAGTACTGCATAGGTGTCATGCCCTAAATAAACCGACTTTAGTGAAGACCCCCCCGAACACACACACACACACACACACACACAGAGCCCACCCATGGCAAACTAGCTTGTTTAACTGTTTAACTAAAACATTTTAGGTACAACCAGTTAACTAAATGGACACAAGTTAGTTAGTCTGTATTCACTGAGAAAAAAAAACAAGCGAATGTGACTGGGCACACACTGAAAAAAAGCTAATGCACATAATATTGTCCCGCAGCTTAAGCTAGCATTATCGTTAGTTAACTTAAGGAATGACTTGTTTTTTCCATTATGTTGCTCAACGGCAATTCATGAGAAAACTTCCCCATCTAATGGATGTTCTCTTCGTTTCCTCTCAAACATGTAGTTTTCAGTTTACCTCGACAAAGTAAAGCTCAGCACCAAAGGTAAACGGCGAAAGACAAAAATGGCGGACCGCCACAGTGAATTTTCCTCACAGAACACACCCTGGGGTGGAGTTTCAACAGAAAACATAATTATTTTCTGTTATTTTGATATGACTGGTTTTAAAAGACTGAACATCCTTCTAAAACAAGTGAAAGGCGTGAGACTTAATTATGTTTAGACCAAAAATATAAATTATTCATGTTGGATATATTTACTGTATTTTTACTAATTTAACAACCTCATCATTGCATTAGCTTTATGCTATAGCATTACGCTTACATTAGCTTGAAGCTCAAGGTCGCTCATTTTATTTAATTTCTTTTTCTGGGCTTACAAACAGGACACACAACATTTAGATAACCGTTACACTGAATCTTGGGTCTGTGTTGAGTCTTCCAGCTGCTGACTACAGAAGCTAGATTGACCTTTAGCATGTTTATAGCGGCTGTGGCTATGTGCTGGTAATGTTACCATGTGTGCGCAGTCACATTGGCAGCAGACATGTTTCAACAAACTAGTCATATCCCGGCCCTACATTAGCTTGTTTAATGGTTAAGACACTGCAGGTACCACCACTTACTACAGACACCGATGCAAGTTTGTAATAGTCTGTTAATTTAGACTGAAAGAATATATAAACAATATTAACTCACATTATATATGTTAATTACTAATTTGCTTATCGCATAATTTCGGTTACCATTAGCTAACTGGAGCCTAACATTGGCCTTTCCTGGTTTTCGATAAACAGCCCACATACCTGTAAAATAACAACACCCCAGTAAAAGTCCACATATATAAAGGGTCTACACTCTTTCTCACTGGTGTGTTAGCTTTAAAATCTTATTTACCTTCAAGTGTAAAACTCCAGATGGTAGTAGATTTTCCAAAGCGAGAGACAAAAATGGCGGACAGTGCAGCCGATTTTTCCTTTCCAGGGGGCGGAGCTTGAGGATAAAACACGACTAACTTGTTTCTTTTCAACATGATTTATTCTAAAAGAATGAATATTCTTAAAGAATATGTGAAAATTAAAAGACAAAAATATGTTTAGATGTGAAATTTAAATTAGTCATGCTGGATATATGAAGTAATTCTATGCAAATTCAACAACCACCCTATTGCATTTTTTTCAGTGTGCCTTCTCTGCAACATCAATAAACTTTGCTGTCACATGTTGTTCCTGTCGTGTGGTTCTGTGGGTTTCAGAAGTATTGCTAATGAATTGTGTTTCTAACTGATACACACCTCTATTCAGAGCAGATAAGAAAGAACAGACAAACAACTTAACCTCAACCACAGATTAAAAACAGCAGGAACATCATTCAGTGCCTGAAATAACTCAGAAAAAGTGTTTGTCTGAAGAGTTGAGTATCAATTTGTGTAAAGTCAATCAAATTGGTAAGATTTTACTTCACCAAGACTAATGTTGGATTAGTTTTAATCCTAAACAGGCACTTTTTCTGTTCACAGCTTTTCTATTTGGGGTTTCTAATGAATCTTAATCAAATCAAACCTCAACACTAGATTAAATTTAAATCAGTGAGCTGCCTTCATGTACAGTCTGAGGGATTTTCTCATGTGTAAAATTGCTGAAACTGTCTCCTCACTCTGTGAGTCACACCTGTTTGTGCTAAAGTGCCCACTAGTGGAAAGTTGCTTTGCATGACATTGTTCTTTAAACATGGCTGCGTGCTGACAGTGCCATTATGCTGGATGAGTCGCTTGTGTCGTGGATGTCGCAAGCCAATTTTGACGTCACATCCTGCGTCGTGTAACACAATCTTTGTGGTACATTGACTGGTTGTCACTTCTGGATTTTTATAACTTGGCATGTTGAGCTGCGGTCGCTACAGCTGAGTTTAACTCACAAGTGTGCAACCATGTCAGTTTTTACCATATTTTTTATGATATTACACTACAGGGGGTCAGAGAGAGAAAGACATACAAAAGTTTGAAAATGGGAAGAAAACATCTTCTCCTAAAGCAGCGCTAAAGTGGCGATATTGTCTTAATGGCAACACCCATTGTTTAGGAGAATACAGCTTCCTGCACCATAACGATAAACGTATGTGAAACAAGTTTGCTGCAGTGAGCGACCATTACAGCCAGTATACTGAGGCTTGAGGCCTTAGAGGTGTGAGGTGGAGGCAGGCGATGAGATCCCGGTGAGTTTCATAAGTTTTTATTCCAGTTATGTCATATTTATTTTTTAGCTGCTGAGATATTAGATGAAAACAATAAAATATAAATATCCAGTCTGTATTCCCAAGATAGGTATCCCACACAAATCAAGCCTACCTCAGTTAGTGAGAGACTTATAACTGAAGCCACTGAGGTACAAGGAAGCACTGATGAAAAGTAGGTTACTGGAACAAGAAGGCACAAGTGGGCAAGGGATGAGAATGGGACACTTGTTGGGTGCTACTACACAGAAAATCCCAAAGGAAGGTGTTACATGAAGAATGTGAGGATCTATGGAATCTTTGATACTCAACATCTAGACTAGAGGTATTAAACTAAAATTTGAGGAGGTCCAGTAGGAGAAAATCTTCTCAAACAGAGGTCCAGGACATCATAATGTCTAACTTATGTTATGATTGTGATAGAGAAGCAGCCTTTTTTTAATTAATATCTGAACGTATGAAAAATAGACTGTCAAATCAATGAAAATACAAGTTAAAAACATTTCAACAAAATTTATTGTTAACACTGAAACACACAGTAGGCCTACATTAGATACAGGGCTGCTGTTTAAAATGAATTAGAGAAAATAAATAAAATGGCTAAATTGTGCATCTTAAAACAAAGTGCTTAATTTCAGAAAAAACAGCAGCAGCTTGAGTTTCCTTTTTTTACTTTACCTTTAACATCTCGACTTGACCGTCTCAATACATTTTCAACAGATAACATCAAAACATTTAAATAAATTTACAGTTTCTCTTTCTTTCCCTCTTATATTCCACTTCACCACTTTCTGTTGTTCAATGAGATAATTGAGCTTTAGTTTGCTCTACTAGGATTTTAAATCTGGGCTGGAATGGTGTCAGGGCCATTCTCATACACATGTGTAGGTGCTCATTGGTGAGCCTAGAACAATACTTAGTTTTTATTATGTTCATTGTGGAGAAAGCTGCCTCACAGCTGTATGTGGAGCCTAACATGGTCAAGATGTACAGGGCTACTTTCCTCAGATTTGGGAAAGCTGTCTCAGAGACCATTTGGAGCCAGAAAGTGGCAGGTTCAGTTCTTCCAAACTGCTCTTTCAGGGCCACATCTGCTTGGAGATCAACCAGTTCCATTTGAAGAGGCCCAGCATTTGCCCACTTGAAGTGCTGCGTGACTTCCTTTGAGAACCCTCTGACATCAGTGATGAGAAATGGGTTCTTTATGAACATGGTGAGCTGCTGTCCAAAGATGAAGCTATCAAAACGTTTGCTGAAGTTTTCAATCAGCTTATCAACAAAGTCAACAAAAGAGGACACATCTCTCTGTCCCTGAACCTGCTCCTTCACTGTTGGGAAGTGTGCATAGTCTCCTTGCAGATCTTCTTTGAACACTTCAAGTTTCCTCTGAAAGGAGCGGACAGCTGTCATCAGTTCACAAATTGAATTGTTCTTGACCTGCAGCTTCAAATTCAGTTCATTCAGGTGTGAAGTGATATCAACCAAAAAGGCCACAATATCCATGTTTTTCCCATCATTTAAAAAGAGAGAAAAGTTTGTTGCTTTCTGACTTTCCAGCTCTTCCAAGAAAGCTGCTACTTCACTTCTTATGGACCAAAATCGCTCCAATGCCCTGCCTTTGCTGAGCCATCTCACATTGTTGTGAAGCAGAAGATCATCAGCGTGTGCATCAACTTCTCTGAGGAATTCCCTGAGCATCCGATGCTAATAAGAAGAAGATGCCCTGATAGAATTGATCATTTTCATTGTTTTCATCACCTCAGCATACTCATCTGACAAGGTGCAGCATAAGACAGACTGATGAATAATGCAATGGTAAGAGATTAGCTCAGGATTGTCCTCTTTCATTCTTGCTACAGCTCCTTTCTCTCTCCCCATCATAGCAGGGGCTCCATCTGTGGTTATTGAAACCACTTGGTTTGGCTCTATTCCTCGCTTTGTTAACATTTCCTTAATGGCCAGGTAGATATCCTCTCCTCTTCTAGTGCTGTGAAGGGAAGTTACACCTAGCAGGTCTTCACAGAACTCTTTATCATTACTGAAGAAACTTACATAAACTAACAGCTGAGCATTGTCAGACACATCAGTGGACTCATCTACAGCCAAGCCTACACATGGTGTCTTATGAATAGCTTCTTCCAGCTGGGACATCCTGAGCTAATATTTCACTTCTCTTTGTGGCTGTTGATGCTGACATAGGTATTTGCTTTATTTTGTCACAAAGCTCTTCTTTTTGTTCACCCTCAAGTAATGTTTCTGCTACTGCACTCATGCACTCTTTGACAACACCTGCATCTGTAAAGGGCTTTTTGTGTTGACCTAAAATCCAAGAAACTCTGAGGGAACATTCATGAGCACGTTGTTGGACGGTGAAAGAACTGGTTCAGATCCTTGTAGATTGATCATATTGGGCTCTGAGACTGCTAATTTTCTGGGACCTGAGTTCAGACTTGGGTGGGTGTGATTGTTCAAAGGCTTTGTGCTTTGTCTCATAGTGGCGTTTGACATTGCCACTTTTAATCAGTGCCACGGTTTCTGAACATATGAGACACACTGGTTTGCTGCTTGCGGCCGGAAGAATGAACATATATGCGTCGTTCCATTCAGTCTTGAAAGTTCTATTTTCGGTGTCTACTTTTCTCTTTTTTGAAAGCGCCATAGTTGTTTTGCCTCTTGTGACTCCCACTCACGTATCGTTAATTGTCTTGCTGTCATTCGCCGCTCACCGTCTCTTTCCTCTGTCTGTCTGTGTCTCCATTCAGCGTCGCGATCGCATTGAATGCACAGATTTGGTTGGCTAAGTAGTGTCACGTGGTTGGCTTACAGTTTTTCTCGATTGCTAAAACACATTTCTTGAAACTACGCCTCATATCCGCACAACAGTAAACACAAATCCATAACATCTCACTCAATTCCCCAAACATCCTATTTCCAGGTCAAAATGAAGCTCTACACCCAAAACTATTCACTCCTGCTGAAAAACCGAACTTTGCCCTCAGACATCAAACACAAGCCCTCAAAAACACACACACTACAACAGAGTTTTGCACACTGGTACAATTAATTCAAAACAATAGTTCCAAAACAATTAGGTTGCTTATGGTTCTCCCCTTCAAAACCCTTGTCACATGATAAACACAAAAGACGCAACCAATGTATGTACAGTGGCACATTGTCATTCATGTACTATACAGTACAACACACACCAGAAACATTATCCCACCACAGCATCTTGTCTTTGGTCTGGGTCAGGCCAGAGAATCTCATCCACATCACAGGCTATATTGGCCCCAGCCAGGCAGCGGGGTAAAATCCTCTTGCATGCCTGATCCACCCCTGGCATGCATCTACTGATATGTCTAGGCAGGCCTCTTCCATGGCCTGAAGGAGGTGAACACGGACATAAGGTTCTCGGTCATACACTTTCCACCGCCATGCCGAAAATAACTCCTCTATCGGGTTTAGAAAGGGGAGTATGCAGGCAGAAAGATATTAGAAAACCTTGGGTTATTGGTAAACCAGTCACGAACCAGAGCAGCGCGATGGAAGCTGACGTTATCCCACACAACAACGTAGTGAGGCTGCTCTGGCTGTGCTGGTTCCCTGTAGTCCAGCTGGAACATATGTTGTCTTAAACCATCAAGAAAAGCAAGGAGAAGCATAGTGTTATAGGGTCCTAGTACGGCATGACGGTGGAGTACCCTCGTTGGCTGATGGCTGCGCACATAGTGACATTCCCCCACGCTGACCAGGGACATTTACAATAGCCCGATGGCCAATTATGTTCCTCCCCTTTTCCTTCTTTTGGTCAGGTTAAAACCTGCCTCATCCACAAAGATCATTTCATGGGGAACAGGCCGTCCTTCAATCTCAAAGATTCTCTGCAAAACACATAACACAGTAGAGTCAATCGGTACCCTGAACCAAAGTTCAAGAGTGCTGAAATGGCAGCATAAACTGCCATGCTGTGATGGTACACAATACCTTATACAGTATCAAAACTCATACCTGAACATATTCCACACGTTGGTTTTTCACTCTGTCATAGTTTCGTTCGAAAGGGACTCGGTATGCCTGTTTCATCCGAATTGATTCTTTCGGAGGATGCGGTCAATTGTGGAGAGGCTGATGGCATTTATGCCTCGAAAAGATGATCATCCTCAATCACTCTCCTTTGAATCTCTTGCAGGCGGATTACATTATTTGCAATTACCATGTTTACAAGTTCCTCTCTTGCTCCTCCGACAAAAGCCTTAACCTGCCTCCACCAGGTGGTCGCCTCTGTGTCCTACAAAAATAGAAGCACTCATTACTGTAACTGTCACACATTCATTTTACAGGAAAATAATGGAAACATACTGAAACTCAAGACACATAAATTCAGTAACTTAAACGTTACTGTACAAAGCAGTCTTACTGCAAGTACACCTACCTGTTTTCCTCCTGAAGGTTCTGATGATGGAGGCAACAGTGAAGCGACTCAAATTTGGTTGTACTCGTTGCCCAGCCTCCCTCATAGTCATCCCATGGACAAGGACATGGTCAACTAAAGTGGCTCGAATTTCATCCGAGACTGACTGTCTTCGTGCCCTTGCTCTTCCCCTTCCTTGTCGCCGTCGTTCTCCACCTCCACCTCCTTCACCACCTCCTCCTCCTCTTTCACCACGTCCTCTTTCTCCACCACGTCCTCCTCTTTCACCACGTCCTCTTTCTCCACCACGTCCTCTTCCTTTGCATCTCTTTGGATCCATTGTTTCAAACCTGAATGAGCTGACTTTGGCCCTTTTATCTATCCATCGCAGGTTCTGATTGGTGTGTGCTAAATTTTGACTCCTAGTGTTTCCACCTGGTTAATTGTGTGCTAATTGGGCTCAAGCTATGCTGACTTAAGTTAACATTATTGCATGCTAGTGCTTTCTACATGACTACATGGTGTAAGCACTGTAAAATGTAGGGATTTGTGTGTAGAGTTTTGCAGTACCAGTTCACCAAATTTGAGTCATGTGTCAAAGCAGGGAATAGTGTTTATAGTTCAGGGAAATGGGTGAGCTTTTTGACCAATAGCGTTTATGGTTTTGAAATTTTAGTTTAGAGGCCTGGTTATAGTGTTTAAGCAATCGAGAAAAACTGTAACTCGCACACAATTGGTTTGTATGTTCCCTGGTCTAACATAATGTAACGTTACCGCTTAATATTGAATCGCCCCGTCAAAATTAAATATAATTTAATATTTTGTCCATATAGGATGGCGTCTGGGTCCAGACTTGGACCCCGGTCCGCCTGTTAGTGACCCCTGTATAGACTAATGGTGAAAAAACTAGTAATTCAGTGTTCAAATATTTTAGCACAAATGAACCAGCAGCTAATAAATGGGGCACGCCTAAATTGGCTAACTGAAGCCCGGACAGTCCTAATCCCCACAGATTGCTAGAAGGGAACGGTCCAATCCAACAACCGGCTAATAACCTGGAAGCTACAATGTCAGGCATCATAGTGGCTGAGATGAACAGGCACATGGTTTAGTACATGAGCTCAGATTGAAAAATTATTATTTTCCAATCTGAGCTGCAGCAGCTCATGTGTTGGATCAGACTACACAGGCCAACATTTGCTCCCCACATGCATCAGTGAGCCTTGATGACCCTGTTGCTGATTCATCACTGTTGCTTCTTGGACCACTTTTGACAGACACTGACCTCTACACACTGGGAACACTACACAAAGTAAGAATACGACACACAAATGTATTCTTTCTTGTCTGGAAAACCAGCAGTAATTCCTGACTTCTTGATCCTTAAAGCGTGTTAAACACAGACCACATGGGCACAAAGTGAGCATCTCTTAGCCCAGCTCTGAACTTGTGCTGTGTCTGTGTGCTGCCACAGATCTGATGAAGGATTATAAGATTCTCCTTCACTCTTTGTTTTAGATTTTCACACGTCTGAACATGTGAAAATTACACATTTGAATAACTTAACAATTACAAATACAGATATCAGTGTCACAGGCAAAGTCACCGTAACCTGATCTTGATATGAATTTGGTTGCGATGGCAAGGCAAGAGAAAAAGCTCTTCCATCTCCTTACTGAAGGCGAAAGCTGATGTTTTGGTTCTCACCTCTTCACCTGATCAAGAAACAGACTCAATATAATGTGTGTGAATCAGCACTGGAATTATAAAGTGGTCATTAAAATTACCTTAGATTTGAGTAAATGTTCCTGTGGAAAGGTGAATAAGAAACTTAAACACATAAAATATCTTTACATGCCTTTCGTACATATGAAATATTACTCATGGATATATATCTGTAAAAGACAAATTCACTGACAATTACTGGAATGCAGCACTGAACATGAGAGGACCTAATCTGAAAATATGTGAACCAACCTTCCAGTTGCTCTCTGGTCTAGAGTCACTGTAAATTTTGCAAAGAGTCAGATGAGGCAATGACGCAGGAGCTGTTGTGCATTCAAAGCTGTCTCTGAGCAGCTTCCAGTATATTTTTGTATGAGTGCAGCTTAGTAGGAAGGTGATATAGAAATGCAGAGGGATAAACAGCACAACACAGCTGAGAAACAAAGAAAATAATAATACCAAAAAACCCCCAGACTTCTGAGAAAATCCATATTTCCATATTTCTTCGACATTTACCGACCTAAACGTGAACATGTAATTTACATGTCCTTTCCTCTGTGACCGCTAGAGGTCGCTTAATTTCAAAACGTAGGTTCGGTCATGGAAACGTGCTGGAGCAGCTGGTTTAGAGATAGTTTTTCTTCTTCTTTTTTCTTTTAAGGACAGTCTGGTTTTATAAAGTATTTTCACTGTCTTGTTATATGATGAAAAAATATTTTCCGTTTTCGTTTTTCCACCCACCTACATTGGAAAAGGTTAAAAAGGGGAGGGGGTGGGGGGCACAGAGCAAGAGGGAGGGATTATTTTTTCGTGTCTTCAGACTGTAAATGAAAACATGTCACACCACTAAGAGGAACGATGAAAGAAACTTCACTGCGCTGTCTGCTCAGTAAGTAAAAGACCTCTTTATATTGTTAAATTGTTTAATTGTTGTTAAAATTATTTAAATTGTACTTATTTCTTTATCTTTCATTATTTTTATCCTTTAACTTTTTTATTTCATCTCCCTCTTTTAACCCTTGCCTAACTTTGTATTTGTGTATGGACAGCAAAGGAAGAATTTCATTGCACAGAGAAATGCTCTGTACAAATGGCAATAAACGCTTTGAATGTTGAACCTTGAATTTTTTTATAACGGATGAAAGAAAATGACATAAACAAGAAAGTGAAATAGAATTTAAAGCAATTTTAAAACACAAAGCAGACGCATTTAAGCCGTGAAGAGCAGGTTTAGCCATCTTAACACAATTGAACAATTTGTGAAGAAATGCATTTAGCAATGTAGTGATTTTAAAAACAGAACTGCACAGTGAACATTTACTAATATACATGCTGTCTTTTAGACAATTTATACAAAAAGGCTACAGCATGAAAACAAAGTAGAACAATACAAAAACAGAAAATCTTTCCTGCTTAACAATTAACCAAAAATTCCTCTCTCCCCAGATTAAGATATAAAAGTTTCGCATTTTGACATGAAGCATAAACCCAATAGCACAGAATCTCTTCTCTTTATCAGACACAGCAGTACAGAAGATAATATTACTTATCACTTCACTGATTGACTAATTGATGAAATACTGATTGTGAAATTTGTTTGTGAAAACTCAAACCAACCTTTTCTCTTTAGTTCTGATCTCAGTGCTGAGCTGCACAACACACCAAGGTCAGTAACCTTCTTCTGTCTGTTTACATCCTTTAAATGTTTAGTGATGTTTCCCACCAGGACTGAAGCTTTCAGCTGGGACAGAAAAAACAACAATAAGCAAATAATTGCATTAATGGTTGACAAAATTATACCAGATAATGTCGTTGAATACATTAAATCACCATAATAAACAAAGTTCGCTGACAACAGTTGTTGGCAAAATTTGTCCCATTTCCACATCTCTTTGTCACATCTTTAGTTTCAGACATTGTTCCTCACATATTCCTTGAAGGACCTGCTGTGTTGAAGTTTTTTCAACTTTAATCTAGCTGTCAGAAAAACAATCACAGAATTAGTTTCAGGTTTAGGGTTTTTTTTTAATCTATGGGTTTGTAATCATGTTGGTTTTGATAATGATAAAAAGAATAATCAGTTTTTTATTTTAACCCTCACAGCTCGTCTGACTGTGAGTCCCAGCAGCTCTCAGTTCTTTGAAGGAGACTTTGTGTCTCTGAGCTGTGAGGAGGACGACAGCTCTGCTGGATGGACTCTGAGGAGAAACACAAGCAAACAACAGAGGACTCAGTGTGGAGATGGGTGGGGAGAAGCAGCTGATTCTTTCTGTATCATCAGTAACATGTATCCACTGGACAGTGGAGTTTACTGGTGTGAGTCCAGAGAGGGTCCCATCAGTAACATGGTTAACCTGACAGTCACTGGTAAGCTGAGTGTGTGGAGTTAGTGTTGATGAAGCTGTGTGTAAATGGATGAAATGCTGTAGTTTGTCTCTGTGTTGAGGTGGATCAGTGATCCTGCAGAGTCCTGTCCTCCCTGTGATGGAGGGAGATGACGTCACTCTGCTCTGTAAAACAAAGACCACTCCCTCCAACCTCCCAGCTGCTTTCTATAAAGATGGCTCCCTCATCAGGAAGCAGTCTACAGGTCACATGACCATCCAGCATGTTTCCAGGTCTGATGAAGGCCTCTACAAGTGTGACATCAGCGGTCATGGAGAGTCTCCATCCAGCTGGATCACTGTCACAGGTGACACACTCACCTGTCTGTGTTTCTGCATTTATTACTTCCAGGCTGGACTACTGTAATTCATTATTATCAGGATGTCCTAAAAACTCGCTGAAAAGCCTTCAGCTAATCCAAAATGCTGCAGCAAGGGTACTGACAGGGACTAGAAAGAGAGAGCATATTTCTCCTGTTTTGGCTTCCCTTCATTGGCTTCCTGTTAAATCCAGAATTGAATTCAAAATCCTGCTCCTCACATACAAGGTCTTAAATAATCAGGCCCCATCTTATCTTAATGACCTTGTAGTACCATATCACCCTATTAGAGCACTTCGCTCTTGCACTGCAGGCTTACTTGTTGTTCCTAGAGTATTTAAAAATAGAATGGGAGGCAGAGCCTTCAGTTTTCAGGCCCCTCTTCTGTGGAACCAACTTCCAGTTTGGATTCGGGAGACAGACACTATCTCTACTTTCAAGATTAGGCTTAAAACTTTCCTTTTGCTAAAGCATATAGTTAGGGCTGGACCAGGTGACCCTGAATCCTCCCTTAGTTATGCTGCAATAGACGTGGCTGCCGGGGATTCCCATGATGCATTGAGTTTTTCCTTCCAGTCACCTTTCTCACTCACTATGTGCTAACAGACCTCTCTGCATCGAATCATATCTGTTATTAATCTCTGTCTCTCTTCCACAGCATGTCTTTCATCCTGTTTTCCTTCTTTCACCCCAACCGGTCGCAGCAGATGGCCGCCTCCTGAGCCTGGTTCTGCCGGAGGTTTCTTCCTGTTAAAGGGAGTTTTTCCTTCCCACTGTCGCCAAAGTGCTTGCTCATAGGGGGTCATATGATTGTTGGGTTTTTCTCTGTATTTATTATTGTGCTATCTACTGTACAATATAAAGCGCCTTGAGGCGACTTTTGTTGTGATTTGGCGCTATATAAATAAAATTGAATTGAATTGAATTCAACATTCACAATGTGACGACAACTTAATGACTGTGTTTGCTTTATTTTAGACAAACACACCACCACACCTCCACCTACATCCACACCTCCATCTTCATCCACTTCTCCTCCATCACTGTCCTCCACTGCTCTCTCTGTGTTGTCATTCTCTGTTGGATGTAGTAATCTTTTGTTTCTGGTTTCTTTTCCAAAGTCTTTCGGAGAGAGCAGAGGCGTTTTAGGGCTTGTTCTCTGTTGTCAGGGAGCCTCCTTCTCGGTGAGCGAAAGGGTAAAGGTGCAACCCAGCTGTTCTCTTGGTTTTGATAAACTTCATTGTCCATTATTGTCAGGAATGCTTTGTCGTCGATAGACATGGCTTGTTTGTTATCACCCTCAGATCTAACGAACACAGAGTGTCCCAAATCGTCTGTGACGCAGGTAGCATTCATAGTGACCCCATAATTCTCTTTAACATGAATTGTGTTTGGGCAATTATCTAAGGTGTGTGTTTTGTAGACATTGACCTCTGACTGACTGTGCGCTTTTCCTAGACACACCTCCCCCACAATAACCCAACCCAGGTCTAGCCTTTGGGCGTATGGTGCATTGTTGGGTCCGTTGATTTGCTCACGTACCTTATGGACCCTGATGACGTCCCTTCCTAGGAGTAAAAGGATTGGGGCGTGGTGGTCAACAGGTGGGATGTTATCTGCGACTGGAAGAAGATGTGGGTGATGCTGGGCAATCTCTGGAGAGGGTATTTCAGATCTATTATCTGAGACAGAGTCACATTCAATTAAAGGGGGTAGCTGGATGTTGACTTCTCCATCCAAGGACTCGAGGAAGAAGTTCACAGCTCTCCTACCTGAGGTTTGTTCTCTGCCAGAGCAAGTCTTTAAGGTGTATGGAGTGGGTCTGGCATTGATTTTGAAAAGGCTGAAAAACTGACTTAACCAGTGACCTGTTGGACTGATCATCTATTACTGCATACATTTTTATAGCTCTCTCTTTTTGGCCTGCGGGATACACTTTGACTAAACTGATCTTAGAACATGAACGTGGGCTATCACTTTGGCCACATACCTCTGTGCACTTCGACTCGACTGAAGGTGAGCTCTCAGTTTGCTCTTCATTGTCGTTGTTTCCTGGTGTAGTACTCTTAGGGGCAGGAGTAGGACCAGGATGCATTGCAGATAAGTGTTTAAGGCTGTCACACTCGATACACTTAACCACTGCTTTACAGTTTTTTGCAATGTGTTGGACAGACCCACAGCATCTGTAGCAGATGTGATGCTCTTTGAGATAGGCTTGTCTTTCTTCAATGGGTTTGTCCCTAAAAGTTTACACTTTTGAGTGGATGTGGTTTTTGTGGATTGGGCACTGGCGATCTGGTTCCTCCATGTTCTTTGGACTGAGATTATTCTGGTCGGGCTCTGCCATAATGTCCATTTTGTGTGCTGACACAGTAGGTTTGCGACTATATGACCTCAGTTTTTCTGTGGGAGAAGGGACATGGGTGTTGGCCTTGGACATAGCAAAGCTTGGGTCATTCCTCATTTTCGCTTGCCGCTGGACAAATTGTGTGAAAACCGAGAAAGGAGGAAATGACACACTATGAGTCTCCTTGTACTCTGTTCCTACAGTAGTCCACCTTTCCTGTAGGTTGAAGGGAAGTTTATCCACTATTTGCCTGACTCCTCTAGCTGTGTCCAGGTAAGCAAGTCCTGGGAGTGTGCCATCTTGTTTAGCACACTGTAGCTCCAATAAGATGTCACTAAGTTCTTGCAGCTTAACATTGTCTTTATTTGTTAGTTTAGGAAAGTCCTCTACCTTTTTTAAGAGTGCGTCCTCAATAGCCTCAGGTGAGCCGTAGCACTCTTCAAGGCGTTGCCAGACCATCTTCGCACCTGCAGCAGGATTGAGGGTGTGTACAGCACGAATCCGCTTAGCCTGTTCGGATGATGTTGGACCCAACCATTTCGTTAGCAAGTCTAATTCCTCTCTTGGAGACAAATTTAGGTCTTTGGTTGCGCTGATGAATGAGGTTTTCCATGCCCAATAGTTTTCAGGTTTGTCGTCAAATTGCAAAAGACCTGTGCTGACTAGTTCTTTGCGAATTAGGTATTTTGCAAACTGTTGCGTTTCACTTGATTCAGGTATGCAGTTGTTAAGGTTGGGGGTGTGCTTTGTGGAGTTGGACCAGTACGTGTCGACTACACATGTGTTCACTGTTTGCACCTGTTTCCTTTCTCTGTTTACAGGTGGTGATTTTGTCTGAGAGTTGGTTATAAACGGATTAGTTATTTGTGTACTGTCTTGTACATCTACTTCATTGTCATTCCCTTTAGGAAGCTGTGCTGGGTCGTGCTGAGTGTCTGGGTAGAGTAACTCACATTGTTGTTGAACATATTCGTTAGTGCGGTGCACTGTACTGATGGGCTCAACTTCCTCACAAAGTTCTCCATAGAGCTCCCCGCTCTGAATCTCTGCTTCTTCATAGGCTGAGGCCTCTGCTTCAGCTGCGGCTATTGCTTTTTGGCACTGGAGGACATGTAGATGAGCATCCAGTTCAGCTCTCTGTTTCATTGCATTGGCTTCCTTTTCAGTGAAGGCCAGTTGAGCTTGTGCTGCTTGAGCTTTGGCGTAGGCCCTTGCAGCTGCAGAAGCTGTTGATGAGGATGTCTGTTGAGACCGCCTTGTCGATGTTCTGGATTGCTGCGACTTGGTGTCGAATGGCTGAGACCGTTGCTGCATTGTAGCTGGTTGAGTGGCGACGTCTGGTTGCTGTTCACCACCGGTTGCTTCGTCTAGCTCTTCAGCAGCGTAGTCTTTTAGATAATTTCTTCCTGAGCGTAGACTCATGTTGCTTAAAGTAGCTCTGTATGCTTTAACCCGCTGAGTAGCAGTGTTGCCAACTTAGCGACTTTGTCGCTATATTTAGCGAGTTTTCAGACCCCCTAGCGACTTTTTTTCTTAAAAAAGTCGCGACGTGAAAGCGCGTATCGCTTTTACTCTCTACAAGCAGCGGGTGCTGTAACACAGTCAGTTCTTTTACTCTTTTACTCTTATGCTGTTTTGTGGATCACAAGGTTTAAAACTACTTATAAACACACACACACAAAGTAACTCCACCAGAGTGCCAATTTCGGATCACTTTTGCCGGTCCAAGCCCGGGTAAAGGAGCAGGGTTGGAATTGTGACATTAAAAAAAACAATAATTGCTAAAAGAAATTTAATTTGTAGTTCTAAATAAACTCTAAATGCATTTAGGACGTTTTTACTCACTTTATGTCTCTTCCACGATGTTATTTCTCTCTCCAACAACATAGGTTACAATTACATTAGCATGACCAATTATGCAAATTAGGTGATGACGTCATTTAGCGACTTCTAGCGACTTTTAGGACAACCAATAGCGATTTTCCTTACTGAGGAGTTGGCAACACTGCTGAGTAGGCGTCTTTTTACTGTGCTGCCCTCACGACACGTGACCATGTGAAGCTAGACAGCCAGCGAACAAAACAGACGAGATCTTCCACACAAGGCTTGCTTTTCTTGCTTTTAATGAAGATCTTTTAAAGCCTTTCCTCTCTCAAGGCTTCTCCTTGCTATTTCTTATTTGTAACGGAAATATACAAAAGGTGAAAATAAATTGCTAGCTAATACACATCTTAATGAGAAACATAAAGATTAGCCTAGCTTAACACGTGCGTTACATTAGCATCACAGTTCACTCCATGTAAACACATATAAAAGTTATTTCTGAACACATTAATAATCACAAAGACGAATGTTTCCCAAGGTACAAGCGTGTACATGAGCTTATTCACAGTTTTGATACTGCCAAGCACTTTTCTCAACATTAACGGAGAAAACACGTCAAAGATAGGCAAAAGATCAGAGCACTCCCTCGCTCCCATTTCCGCACATACAATACAAAGATCGCTTGTGATAACGATGTCTCACTCTGAGCAAATTTCAGACCCACACATTTTAACTGTTTATAGCATGAATTACTTATAATATTTCTTAACTTTTGAACTTATTTATCACCTTAGTTACGTAACTTGATCAGATTATGCACTAACTACTGACTTTTGACCAAAAGGCATAACAAGAAGGGAAGAGGGACAGTGAGAAAGGGGAAAAAAAATCTCCTGGATCACCTGTTGAGAGAGAAAGAATAGAAAACAAGCAAAAAAAACAAAACAAAGCAACATACTAAACACAACACCATCACATTAATCTAGCTAAGTGTAAAAAGCAGTAAATACTAAATATTGAATGTTGTTGTGCAGCACGCAGGACAGACAGCGCACAATGTGCTTTGAAGTAGCAGCTAAGAAAGGTGTAGTTTAAGTCTCACAGCGCTTGTATTCAAATGGTTTCCCCATGTAATGGTCTGCTAGAGGGTGTAGAGGGCCATAGCCCCGTCCCCCAGGGCATGAAGCAGGCATGGAGGAGATCCAGGCCCCAGACATCCAGAGGCCCCAGAGTGCGAGAGCCCAAAGAGGACCACCGGAAGGGCATCCGTGCCACCCTCATGCGAAGGGCAACAAGATGATTCCCTAAATGTCATGTTATATTCTGAATTATAACTGTTACTACAGTAATGTTTTACTGATTTAAAGATTTTGGCAATAAGGCTTCATGTTTACTGTGTACAAAAAACAAAACAAAAAAAACAAAAATATTTTCATAATAATTAATACTGAAACTTCTTCAAATTCCCCAAAAGTTTCAGCTTAATTTAAATTGAACTCACATAAATGAAGTTTTATCTTGAGTTTGTTTCTCCTCCTGTAACCAGTTTGATCCTTCAGTAACAATGTCTCCCTCACTGTCTGAACACTCAACATCAAATGTAAATTTAATACCAATGTGCTTTAAATCCTCTCCTCATTCTGTCAGTTTACTTCACATAAACATGACAGAGTTTCACAGCTGCTTATTCTTCTCATGTTGAACTGTGTGTGTTTGTGTTCAGACTTTAAACCAGAGCCAGACGTCGTCTCCTCTTCACTGAAGTAGTCCACCAGTCCAACCACTGACGTCCAGCTGCTGGTCTCTAACTGGTCCACACAGCCCATCAGACATGAGGAATTTGACTTGTAATATTTATTTGTTTATATTGTGTAGTGTCTTCTCATTATAATATACACTCTCGGTGGTTGTATAAGTCTGTCTGTATATAGTATAACTACAAGTAATTTGAATATAAATGTAATGCATTACTTTAAATGTCCTCTGTAACTTTGCATTTTGTTCATGTCATCTATAAGTGTGGCACCATGCTGTCACTTCTGCAGCAGTGATCTGCTTTCTCTGCAGCACGAGTAAACTTTGCTCTCACATGTCGCTCCTGTTGTGTGGTTCTGTGGGTTTTATTGAGTTAGCGCTAGCAAGCACTCTCTGCTTATGAGCAAAAAACAAAACAAAACAGGGAAGTTTTAGGAGTGACGGCGAGAGAGAGAGAGAGAGAGAGAAAAGAAAGAGAGAGCGAGTTTTGAGATGTGAGATTTGTGACGTTTAGCGTGTTTGGAGTGTGTAGTTAATGTGTTGTCTTGTGTAGTTAGTGTGTAGTGTTGTGGATAGTTTTGTGTTGTGTGTCAGAACAATGAGGCGACTGCTGTCTCCAAGTAGAAACAGGAGTGATACACCTGCTGCTGTCAGACCTGCAGGTATCAGGCTGTGATGTTCTCCTTTATAGTGGACAGAAATGATTTTTTTGGAGTGGCACAAATAATTTGTGTGGCATCTTATTGAAGAACAGCTGATTGTTCTGTAAATAGTTTGAAATGGTTATTTTAAAAAAGGGTAAAAGCTAAATGGCTGCAAATAACTTTGTTGTTTGCAAAACTTGTGCATTGGATTTTAAAATTGACAGTTTATATTTGCATTTGAAGTTATGAAATATGATTCATTAAACATGTTTGTGGTTGTTACAGTAAAAATATAACTTTTTCTACTCTGATTTTATGTTTTTTGTCTGATTTTAGATCAATTGTGTTAATACAGTATGTCAAAATGATAACATAACTGTAAATTCAGACACGTGAGGTTGTGCTGAAAACAATGATGCCGAACAAGGCAAAGTAAATAGTTTTTAAAGGTAAAATGTGGAGGGGAAATCAAAAGTAGTAAAAAAATGGCCAATTATACCCTGGACCCCAGAGGGTTAAATGTTTTTTTTTTTTAAAGTAACGCAATAGTTACTTTTCAAGTAATTAATTACTTTTAGAATACTGTAACTCAGTTACTAACTCAGTTACTTTTTTGAAGAAGTAACTAGTAACTATAATTGAATTACTTTTTCAAAGTATCTTGCCCAACACTGGTGATTTGTGCAGATAACACTTTGCCACCACACTCTCAGCCTCTCAGTATTATCTGCACTCACCAAAAGTTGTAGACCTCACCACCATTTTCCTTCTCCCTGTGTATAGGAATTTCTTTTACTTATGTATTAATCACATTATTTTATTGTATAATGCCTTGGTGCCACTGGATTTTAACATGTCTCACACCCATACTGTAAGACAAATGGTGGGGGTCTATTTAGGAAGTTGGGGAAGCAGACCACTCCACAGGAAGGAATCTTTTGTCTCTTCAAGGACTCTGGGAGGTAGCAAGGGAGTGTGAACCTTAAGGTGTGAAACAGCTGTGTACTGCCTTTTGTTCCTGCTGAGAGCCATGCTAGGCTCACTGAGACTCTGCTGACCTGCCCCGTGGTCATGTAGGGTCTCCATCAAGCTTGGTTGTCTGTTCTTTGTGTGTTTTGATTAAAGAATGTTGGCTACCGCTCACCGCTCATCTGCAGGCTTTATTTAAGTGGAAAACTTCCACAACACCTGCAAACAAACTGACATCAGCTGATTGTAACAGGAAGAAAAACACATCTGATATATATTTAATACATCCATTGTGCAAATGCAAGCAGCAACAAAAATGTTTATATTATTACTGAATTCACTACAGTAGTGTGTTGTATTACTACATTTTTCTAATGTAAACGCATCAGTGGTTTACTGATGGGATTACACATCAGTAAACCACTTACATCACTGGTCACAGTCAGTGCTGCAGTGGATTTTATTTGTTGTAACACCAACAGTGACCACTAGTACCTAAAATAACATAGATTGGTATCTGGTAACAGAAGTGACCTAAACACAGATGATAGTATAGGTATTAACTTGAAATATTGATTATACATTTAGAACCACACATCAGTGTGTGTGTGGTTCTGTCATGGCCTGGGAAGGTTTGAGTACTTTTCCACTGCATCGGCTCCCCTCCTCTGGGTGGGTTCTCCTCACATATATGGTCTTTGTTGTTCCTCACCTGATGGCAATCACGCCGGCAGTATTTAGTACTAGTGCACACAACTAGTCCTCGCCAGATTATCTGATAACCTTAGTCAGTTCTCGCCTCACGTCCTTTCTTGGTGTATCATAGTGTGTGTGTTGCTGACCCCATTCCTCTGTCTTCCAGTTGGCATCCGGAGCCCACCTGCCAAGCCTCATGAATCTAACCGCCTGGATCCTGGTTCGCACCTGAGGGAGACTTCCTTCCAAACTGCCAGTGTCTCCTGCCTGCCTCCCTGTATCACACGCAGTACTCACCTGGATACCCGCCTCACGCCATTCCCTCCAAACAACCTCCACCTGCAAACATGTAAGGCATGTTACTCTTGGATTTACTCACAACTCCCTTTTGAACCCTGCTGATTGTCCTCTCCTCTGTTTCAGTGCCCTGGCCAGCCATAGCTTCCCGCCCCCAGTCTCTGCACCCAGTTGTCACAGTGACTTTTCTTACTTTAGTAATCGTTATAGCCACCTCTGCCTCAGACGTCAAGTTTATGTTTATTCTAAATAATCGTCTGAGTTTTCAGTTGCTAACACAGCGTTGTGAATAAAGTTTTGTTTTGCACCGCACCTCAAGCCTCCAATTTTGCATATGCACTTGAGTCCATCCCATTCCCACCATGACAGGTTCAAGCTTCGTTTAACTGCCATCCAAAGATGAACACTGAAGTGTTCCAACAAACCCTCCAGCACTGTCAAGGTTAAGCAGTTGTTTTATATCTGATAAGGAGGAAACTTGACACTAAAACATAAGTGTCACAAAATTACTCCTGTTATAACTCTTTAAATGTTTATCTGATGTTTCCAGTCTACAATTTCTAAACAAAAATCAGTCTGTGCTAGACCCGCCCCTGCACAGTTACCAGCTGTCAGCTACGTAGAAAAGGATCCTGGTGTTATTTGTCTCTCAGAAACAGTTCATAACTTCCCTTCAGCTCATTCATGTCACCTAAAAGGTAAACCTGTTTCTCCATCACCTGTTCAGCTCTGATGATTCAGTAAGGACATCTCCTGGTTTCATCTTCATGTTTCCCTCTCACCAGATAACCAAACTGATATCATGACCAGCAGCTTTTACAGCTGTGGCTTATCGAGAGGAGAAATATTTTACTGCTATTATTGGCTGCTATTTTTATAATCATCATTACCATTTTATTATTAATGGTGATGTTGCATTCAGATGCATTCAGATGTTCAAATATATGGTTATAGTCTTTATTACAGGTTCAGTTATAACCACTTCAAACTGTGGAGTTGAATCTATAATATAAAGGTTTTTGAATGTTTTTATATTCTTACACTGAAGTCTTCAGTGAGTGAGAAAACTGAGCTGCAGCGACAGGAAGTACATGTTTTTGAAGTTACATGCTTTTGCAGAAGTGAAACCGAAAGCAGAGTGAGTGCAAGCCAAAGAGTAGGGTGTTTATTATGCATTTATTGCGGATTAAGCCTTAAGTAGTTGTGTTAGATTGAAACAGTTGTTTTATATATTTTACATAAGTCAAGATCATTACACACAGGATGGCCTTAGCCTGGTTGCTTGAGTTGAGGTCAACTAAGGAGCAGAGAGCATCTGCGCACAGACAGACGAGACATACACACATACAGACACATATAGTGAGAGAGGTCATGACACGTACGCAGTACACAGCACGCACGCGCCCCCGCACGTGCACGCACACACATATTAGGTAGACTCATTTAGGTAAGAGTTTATAACTGCAAAGTTTGGGTGCGTACGTGGTAGTCTGTTCCAGGAAGTACACCAGATGTCCCAGAAGATAAGCGACAGCGAAGGCGGGCTGAGAGGAAGCACCTGGCTTCGACCCAAAGAAGATGTTCTGTTTTAAACTATGTTAAAAGTGGGGGGGCGCTAGTGAGCCAGCAATGGAGTAAGACGCGTTCGTGAAGGCTCCCGCTGACTGAGTTTCAGAAACTGTTTTTTTTTTCAACCTACAAAATCTCATTTTGTGTCGCAGGGGAAGCTAACAGTTTTATATACCATATTACAGCTCCATCCGAGACAGAATGGCATCTAATCTAAGAAAATATAAGTACACAGGAGGAGCGGCGGCTAGGCCCGGCACATCCTCGGGCGAGAGTACTAACGATGACCCAAGGGCGGCGCCCGGCTCAGCGACCACTGAGGAACAGGCTCAGCAGAGCGATGGGCGTTTTGTGGATACTGATGCCCTGAAATTGGAGCTCCTTCAATCCATCAAAGACGATATCAGTGTGGTGTTAAAAGAAGAACTCAGGAATGCACTGAAAGAAGATTTTGATAACATTAGGGCTGACGTGCAAGAAGTGAGAAATGAGATCGCTAACAGTACGGCGGCAGCGCGCGTTGAAATTGATGGAGTTAAGGCCACGGTGAAAGAAGTGGAGGACGGGCTGTCAATGTGGAGCGATGAGGTGGTCACTTTGCAATCTACAGTGAAGACTTTAAGGAAGGAGCTGTCTGACCTGAAGGACAAATGTGATGACATGGAGGGCAGGATGCGGAGATCTAATATCCGTATCATAGGGGTCCCGGAGGGCCCAGATTCTTGCTCCACCACGGCCGTATCCGCGCTATTACGTGAAGCGCTGGGTATGGACAAAGATGTTATTGTCGACCGCTCACACAGGAGTCTGGCCCCGAGGAAGCCGGGTGGTAACCCGCGCGCCATCATAGCCAAGCTTCATTACTACCAGGATTGTGTGGAAATTCTACGCCGTGCCAGGACCCAAGCTCCGCTGAGGTTCAATGGACAACCAATTGCAATATTCCCGGATTTTACGACCTCGGTGGCCCGAGCTCGGGCTGCTTTCACAGAAGTCCGGAAACTTCTTCGTGAACAAGAAGGTGTCCGCTTTGGGATCAGGTTCCCAGCGCGACTTTGTATCACGCACAACGGGGAGGAGAAAGAATTTCTGGATGCGGCGAAGGCAATGGAATATGTTAAAGAACATATTATTAACATATGAGGAGGCTGCGCCTGATGCCCTGTGTGGGAGCGCCGTGCCTAAGTTCAGCGGTACGGTTGGTTATTTCAGTTACTGCTGCGTATACATGACTCTGTTTATTGTAGCGTTCGCACTGTGATGAAAAGTTTACAGAGACACTTCTTGTTAAGACATTTAAACTTATCTCATAAGCACATGTTGGTTCATTTTATTTCATGACAATACCATTGGGTTTCGAAAAGTTTTATACCCTGTATGGACGTCGATTTTTATTGTTATTTTCTGTAGGATATGTTATGTCACGCGGTCAGCGGGAGCCTAAGGCGCTGGCTTATAGTAAACCAAACAAGCACTAGGCTATATGTGTGGATTTGTTTGCAGGGGGTTTGGCAGTCACCATGTTCAATCTGGTGTAATTGCTCATTATGTTCTTGGTTTGGGCTTCAGCCAGATATGTTTATTTTACTTATCACTGTGTTTTGGGGTTTTTTTTCTTTTTGTTGTTTTTTTTTTCATTTTTTTTTTTTTTTTTTTCTTCATTCTCTTTTCTTTTTTCTCTACGCGTGTCTTGCATCTGGGGCTTTCATATTTTACTATTTGAGCAGAGATGAGTAAAGCGCGATCATTTAGTGATCGGGTAGTGAATTTTGTAAGCTGGAATGTAAAATCGCTTAACCATCCGGTCAAGCGGAAAAAGGTTATTACTCATCTACAACGACTTAGAACAGATATAGCATTTCTCCAGGAAACGCATCTGCGTACCTCTGATCATTTTCGAATCAAGTCTGGATGGGTAGGCCAGGTATATCACTCTAAATTTAATTCTAAAGCTCGGGGGACAGCGATCTTGATAAGTAAAACTCTGCCATTTATAGCCACAACTATAGATGAAGACCCTGCAGGCCGTTTTATTATAGTTGTAGGACATTTATATGGGTTCCCTTGATTCTAGCGAATGTCTATGCCCCTAACTGGGACGATCATAGTTTTTCACTAACGCCTTTGCACGACTTCCCAACATGGCAACACATAATATTATTTTGGTGGGGACCTAAATTGCTCACTATCTGCTATGGACCGCAGCTCGCACAAAAGCACACCTGTTTCAAAATCAGCACGTGTTATTCAGCGTTTTCTTCATAACTATGGGTTAGCTGATGTATGGAGATTCCGTAACCCGAATTCAAGTCAATATTCTTTTTTTCTAATGTCCATAAAACATATACTCAGTATAGATTATTTCTTTCTGGACAAAAACTTCTCCTTCAGTAACAGACTGTGATTACAAGGCCATGGTGATTTCAGATCATTCACCTGTTGTTCTTTCAATGCGTATTCCCAATGCCTATTCTAATTATCGACCATGGAGACTCAATCCAGTATTGTTAGCAGACGACGAGTTTGTTAATTATATTAGGTCTCAAATAGATTTCTTCCTTGCTATCAATCAAACCCCAGGGATGTCTCCATCAAATGTTTGGGAATCCCTAAAAGCATATCTGAGAGGCCAGATAATCTCGCTTTGTGCGCATAAAAAGAAAGCGTGATACTGAGCGACTCTCTCAATTAGCTGATGAAATTACTAAACTAGACGCTGTATATAGCCATTCACCTGATCCGGTATTATATAAACGTAGGCTGAAATTACAAACTGAATATAATCTTATATCTACAAAACAGGCCGAGTATCTAATTTCGAAGTTGCGTAGCTACTCGCATTTAACATGGAGAAAAAACAGGCAAGCTGCTAGCTCATCAGCTACGACAAAGAACAGCTAATCAAGCTATCCCTGAGATCCGAAATGACCAGGGAATAAGGTGTACGGATAACCAAGGTATAAATGATAGTTTTTTAAAATTTTATCAGACTTTATACAGCTCCCCCCCAGCTAAAGATGACCTGGCACTAGAAAAGTTCTTTGAGAAACTTCATATCCCGTCCTTAGGAGACGATGCGGCCACCAGTTTGGAGGAGCCCATTTCTAATGCTGAAATTGAAATGGCTATACGGAGTATGCAGTCTGGAAAATCACCTGGCCCCGACGGGTATCCTTCTGATTTTTCAAGAAGTTTTCTAACCAATTGAATCCATTGTTAAAGTCAACTTTTGAAGAATCTTTCCTCTCACAATCCTTGCCTCCAACAATGCGTCAAGCAGTGATCTCCTTAATTCTAAAAAAGGATAAGGATCATTTAGATTGTGGCTCATACCGTCCAATATCTTTGCTGAACACGGACACCAAGATCCTCGCTAAAGTGTTGGCCCGCCGTTTAGAGAAACATCTGTCCTCCATTATCTCACCCGATCAGACAGGCTTTATCAAAAACAGGTATCCGTTTTTTAATATTAGACGTTTATTAAATATAATCTATAGCCATGTCAAAGGTAATGTGTTGGAAACCGTAATCTCGCTTGATGCAGAGAAAGCGTTTGATCGGGTGAGATGGGACTTTCTTTTCTATACGCTTAAAAAATTTGGCTTCGGAAGTAATTTTGTATCCTGGATAAAAGTATTGTACTGTGCCCCTGTAGTGGCTATTCGGACCAACAATAGCCTGTCCCCCTTTTTTCAGCTTCAGCGTGGCACACGACAGGGGTGCCCTTTGTCACCTCTTCTTTTTGCCATCGCAATTGAACCGCTAGCTATTGCTCTGAGACATTGTGTTGAGGTTGAGGGAATACGTCGTGGGGATGTCGAGCATAAAGTCTCTCTTTATGCTGACGACATGCTCTTGTTTATTTCCAACCCTTCAAATAGCCTCCCTAAACTTTTAGATATACTTAAGGAATTTGGGACAATTTCCGGATATAAGGTGAATTTCGGGAAAAGTGAGGCAATGCCTTTAGGTACAATAACCGGGGAACTTTCGTCTACTTTAGCACCTTTCAAACTCAGCTATAATAAGTTCAAATACTTGGGCATTTGGATTACGCAGAACCATAAAGACTTGTATAAAACTAATTATCTTCCTTTATTGTCTAAGCTAAAAGAGGATTTTGGAAAGTGGGAGTCCTTGCCTCTTTCGCTGGGTGGTAGATTAAACATCATTAAGATGACTATATTTCCTAAATTTCTATATCTTTTTCAATGTCTTCCAATTTTTTTAACTAAGTCATTTTTTAATAATCTAAATAGTCAAATCTCCTCCTTCATTTGGAACAAAAAGCCACCTAGGCTGAAACAGAGTGTATTACAAAGACCGCGGAGCGCAGGAGGCTTAGCACTCCCAAATTTTTTGTTTTATTATTGGGCATCTAATATAAGGGCATTATTGTACTGGATAAAGGACCATGATAATTTATCATCATGGGTAACACTGGAAAAGTTGTCAGTGAGTCAATCCTCCCTGATGTCTCTGCTGTGTGCCAGATTGCCTCTGGCGGGACCGATCTCCAGCTTCACCACGAATCCTCTTGTTATCCATTCACTGAAACTATGGTACCAGCTCAGAAGGCACTTTAAACAGACTGAACTCTCTCTTAATGCGCCACCGCATGGACATTGCATGTTTTCTCCATCCTTAACGGACAAGGCATTTAATATATGGACAAAGCTTGGAATAACTTCAATGAATGCTCTTTTCACGGACAATGTCTTTTCCTCATTTGAACAGCTGGTGAACAGGTTCAAGGTCCCTCAGTCACATTTTTTCAGATATCTACAACTCAGGAATTTTGTTGCTTCTAATACTGGGTGCTTTCCGTTCTGTCCACCTCCATCCCTTTTGGATGATATTTTTGATTTTAAACCAAATGCCAAGCGGGTTATAAGTGACGTTTATGAGCTGTTAAGTAATTTTAGGCTGTCCACATTGCAATCACTTAGGGAACGATGGGGAAGAGACCTTGGCCAACAGATTGTGGATGAGACTTGGCATAAGATAATCAGTAGAATCTTTTCGTCATCTATTTGCCTTAAACATGTGATGATTCAGTTTAAAGTGGTTCACCGTCTCCATTGGTCCAAAGCTAGATTGAGTAAAGTCAAGGATGGGTTTGACCCCACATGTGACCGGTGCAAACAAGAGCCTGCTTCTCTGTTTCACATGTTCTGGGCATGTCCAAAACTGGGCAGCTTTTGAAAAGTATATTTGAAACTATGTCCAACATATTTGGTGTCCCAATTGCACCCTGCCCATTTATAGCCATTTTTGGGGTGACACTTTATGATGCCAGCCTTTCCAGGTCACACTCTGATCTTCTGGCTTTTAGTTCTCTTTTGGCCCGTAGATTGATCTTATTGAAATGGAAAGAGCCACTTCCACCTGTATATGGCCAATGGGTTAAGGATGTCATGTACTATACTCAGCTGGAAAAGATCCGCTACACTGTAAAAGGTTCAACTCGGAGGTTTTATGACACATGGCAACCTTTTCTTACTTACTTTGAAAAGCTAAGTCCAGATACTATCGCTTAATGTGTGTGTGGGTTTTTTTTTTTGTTTTGTTTTTTTGTTTGTTTGTTTTTTTTTTTTTTTTGTTGTTGTTTTTTTTTTTTCCCTTGCTGTTATTCATTTATTTTATTATTGACTTTTTATCTGTAATTTTCTTTTATCTTATCTCTTCCTTCCTCTCTGGCTGGGTTTTAGTTATATTGTTCTGTATGGGGGGATACACAACTGTTTGTTAATACTGCCGTAATTGTTGTTAAAAGCAATTCTTTGTTCAATAAAAAGACCTTGATCAAAAAAAAAAAAAAAAAAAAAAAAACTATGTTAAAAGTCATTGTGGTTTTGGAGTGACGTATGCTTTGTTTAAGTCTGCCTGGTAACAGGAAGACTGCAAACCCTATAAAGTCTTTGTTCTGACGATTGTGGTAGTTCGACGCTGAAATCTGCACAGCGTTCGGACTCACACATGTGTTCATTAAAATGCCGTCTAATTGCACCAGCCTGGATCTGTGCTTATTTTTGGAGTCCCCCTCAATATTCTGAACCTTAACAGGCTCCAGCAAACATCAGCTGATACTAGAAATTAATATTAAATACATTCTAACAACAGCTGATCAAGCTTAAAGGTGCTGCTGTTGTTTAGCGCAACATCCGCTGGTTTCCTTTTTCTGGCGCAAAGTGCAATAAACCAATGGAGAGAGTGGAGAGCATAGCTGGACTGGCACCCTCTGTAGATGAGTAATGTATGAAGCAATGACCCCTATCAAAGTGCTAACAAAGGCATGGATAGCTGTCTGAACTTGCAGCCATGAAACAATAGTTTACAGAATAATGAAATGAGCCTAATCTGCAATAAGCTGAAAAACCTGAACAGTCAGACTGCTTTCTCACAGTTAGTCTCATGGGGAAACAGCATACACACACAGACTGTGAAGCTGATTGTTAACAAGAATACTTTAATCTGACAGACTCTGACCCTTGACCTTTGACTCAACCTATCAAATTTTAAACAGGTTTCTGAGTTACCGTCTGAAGTCAAACAAGTCCAAAATTAACTCCCTGTAGTCCAGATAAGTGAGACGTTTTTTTTTTCCTTTCAGCACATTTCAGTTAAAACCATAAGTGAGGTTTACTCTGATCCCTTGATGACTTTACTTCAGAGAACCAAGTTTGCTGATCTGATCATATTTCAATATACAAACTCTGCACTTGGGGAGTAGTAAAATGTGTGAAACATTTCTGGGAATAGTTTTATGATGACAAGAATGATCTCAGCTCTCTTTGGAAAAATACTTCCTGTTGACCATCTTTGTCTTCTCTAACACGTAAGTGCTCGTCAGCGTGAGTTAAAGTTTACATTTTATTTGAGTTTCATTGTAATAAACTGTAAAAAAGAAGATAAAGAAGGTAAATATTCAGAGTTACTCTCAGCTTTTTTTTTTTTTTTTGACAAACATGATCTGCAAACAGGACTTTGCCCAGCTGATACTGGATACTGTATGTAGCTTCATTTATCGCTGTGTTTACATCAGTTAATGTCTGAGTTAAGGTCAGCTGATTGGTTGTTTTCACCCCTCAGTGCTGCAGGTTCTCTCTGTGATGTTTTTACCTGATGTCGTCTTTGTGGTCAGAGCTACACGAGTATGATCACCTGCTTCAAGCACTGATCACATTCATTCTGTAATAGGAACTGAGCTGTTCTGTCAAGACCATCCGACCATGAAAACATTTTTACACTTGAGGTTCGGCTTCAAGAAATAATAAAGAAGAAATAAATACATCATAACAGACGGCATCATATAGGACTGTAAATTTAAGATTTATCTGTGCTGGACAAACAGAACACAGTGAGATTTATTCTGAGGTTTCCTCCATTTAATCCTGTTTCTCTTGAAATAGACTAAGACAGGCCAGCTGGTTTAGGGTCCTCAGCAGCTTTGGGGGATGTAATAGAGGCTACAGCTCTTGCCCCTCCCATCTAGTGTTATAACAGAGAGTTCCAAAGGAAAAAAAAAAACACATGCAAGACTTCCTAATGTTTTATTTAAAATATCTTTTTATTAAAAGACAGTAAAAAAATAATAATAGTTGCATTCTCCAAATTTCTTTCTCAAAAAACCCCACATAACAAATGAAGCATTTAATGCTGCAGTGCACATGAATTGCTCTTAGTCTGGCTCATCACCTGGGACCTGTTTGTCATGAGAGACCCTACCAGGAGCTGAACGCTCCAGACAACTCAGCTCCCAGGATCGTCTGAGCTCACAAACCCCTCCACCACGATAAGGTGGCAATTCAAGTAGGGGGGTAAAAGTAGGGATAGGGGATGTAATATTAAACCACTTTTTTATAGATAACAAAGGCCACAGAAAGCATCACAGCTGAAACTGACGGACCAACGTTTAGTCCAACATATCAACTTCTAGTCTCACCAATAGCATCAACAACTAGGAAGCAGCTTCACCTCTGATCACACACACACTCAACTCTACTCACTCACCTGGAGGATCAACACTTAGCCCTGCGACAGACTGGCGACCTGTCCAGGGTGTACCCCGCCTCTCGCCCTATGACAGCTGGGATAGGCTCCAGCACCCCCCGCGACCCTGAAAAGGATAAGCGGAAGCGAATGGATGGATGGTTGGAAAAAGAAATTAAATCCTTACTTAAACCATAAACATTTTTTGACTGACTTGAACCATTTGATACTGAAAATTAAAATTAAATATACTCAAGAAATAATAATAATAAATTGAAACTGATCAGCAAAATTAACTCAGGAGCAAAATATATTAAACACTTTAACCTACAAAACAAAAATGAATAAAACAATTTATGATGATTTTTTTCTTTGATCAAAATAACAAAGTCAGGATTAATGGCTACAAAGAGCACGTTTTGCAGTGCACAGCTTTTCAAAGCGGGGTTTGAAGCAGGATACTGCAACTCTCAGCTCCTGCTCAATGTTTAGCTGGGCCCTGTACTTGGTCTTCAGCAACAGCAGAGAAGCCAGTCTCACAAAGATAAGACATTGCAAAAGGAAGAAGAATGCCCTTGGCCTTCTGCCCTAAGAGTGGATACTGCTTCTCTACACTCTCTACAGAATTCACTCAGTGTCTGTGATGTTAATTGCAGTCTCAATGTGGAGTCAGACATGTCAATGAATTTGTTCTCCTCTGCAAAGCTGAAACCAGTTGGAGCTGGTGCTTTGAAAGGATCTCTCACCCAGTCGTACTGGGAACTGTTTTCATGGAAGTACTTTTTAAAGTATCCCATCAATGATGAAATATGCTGCTTGATATATGGAGTCACTGAGAGGACTTCTTTGGCTCTCAGAGGAGGCGGACGATCTTTCCCCTCTCCCTCCTTATCTTCCCTGCTGATGCTTCTATGTGTTTGTCTAGTCTCGTCTAACTCTAACCCTCAAAGAGTTTCTCAGTCTTGTTCTCTAAAACCTAAAGAATTATGGATTTGTAACGGAATTGACACCCTGCTAGGCTTGGGAGAGCCCGATTGTACTGCAGAAACGTTTGCTGCCGGATACTTGATGGTCGGTTGCGTCATGTGTCTGGCGACACTCTCGATGGAGGACATTGAACGACATCTACCAATTCGGAACCATGATAACAGAGTTCTAGCTGATTGGAGCTGGCTTGGACCTGGCTTATCGAAGAACAAGAGGCGGCTACAGCTGTTCAAAATCCCACAAGGCTGGCCGACATGATAGACGATTGGCAGGGCTGTGAGTACTCAGACTGTGTTTTGAACGCAATATGGATACGATCTTGGAGAAGAACAATGGGAATTGAGATAATTGGTGACCAGTGATGGACATTAGACCAACTGTAAAAATATGATGCAGTTGTTCGCATTAAACCCAAACATTCACCATCTTCACTCATGCGGCTATCCCACTGGCATCAGCTCAAGGCCTGCCAAGGTCGAAGCTGACTAGAACAACAAATTCTTCCCATGATAACAGGATTGTTGTCAGAATTCTTTGTACCTCCTTCAAGGCCACCTGGGTCCACTGGAGACTGTTGACCTTCGCTTAACCGGGCATGGTGACACTTTCTCTCAGCTGAACCAACCGGGTTGTCTGTGGAGTCAGCGCATACACGGCGTACCAATTTCGCAATTATAAATCTCTGGAGGTGCACATCCAATTCACCAAGGACTGGGTACAAGATTTGGCTATTTTTAAGCCTCCACGTTGTGAGTACACCGTCATTCAAGCAAAGGTAAGTCAGCTTGAGTACTGCGAGTAAAATGCGTTTGATTCCCCCAAACATTCAAATTAGTGCAGCATAAATTCATTCATGAGGGGAAATTACAGTGAGAACATGTGGAGGCTGTTAGAGGGATAACATAGTGAGTTCAGTGCACTGATGTGACATTGTCCTGAAGGATTTAGTTATTCTTTATGGTTAAAGAAATTGCCCTAATTAATTCATATTTATTATAAATAATCCTAATTACACATCTTGCTTCCTTGTTTGTGTCCTGTGTCACTAAAGATACATTCTGTTTTAGTTTTATACATTGATTAATGACCTGCAGAATCTCCTTATCATATTAGGTGTCCATAATTGTCACGTAAAGTCGAACTTTATGCTTTCTCCCTCTTGAAAGTGATTACATCCTTGCATTACATACTTTAGGTTCATTTTTTGCTGCTAGGTTTCTAAAAAGAAACAGGCAGATTTACAATATAACATGCAGCGTTCTATTGATGGATACATAAAAACACTTTATTTGTTACATTTATGATAAATGGATTTGAAAGTAGATAAAACACATTTGTGTCGGCCTTGGCTTATTAAAGTTCTTGTCTTTAAATGAACTTTGTCTGTGTGTGTTTCAGGTACTGCACTCTTAAAGACTGAATTGCAGCATTGCAGCCACAGGTCATTGTGAGCATCACAGGGAAGGTTGAAGCCGCCCACTGCACCTTTATGGCCGGAGTCGTGGAGACCTGCAGCCATGTCGCTGCTCTTCTGTTTAATGTAGAAGCAACAGTGCGGCTCTGTGGCACAAGGACTGTTACAGATGAACCTGCATACTGGGTTTTGCTGGGTAATATGACCAAGATACAGCCAGAGGTTGACCATAAGATAGACTTCTCCTCTTCAGCTGCCCAAAAAAAGGTTCTTGATCAAAACATAAACAGACCATCCGTATTGAAAGGTAAAAGGAGCCGTCCTCAAAAAAGAAAAATCCCACCTGCTACTGTGGAGGACTTGGATCAACTGATGGGACAATATTTTTCCAAGCATAGTTCTGTTCTGAATAACCCAAAATGTTTTAATTTAGGGGGCCATGTAAATACTTTGCATTTACTGAATATGTACTTACTAAGTACCACTGTTCAAAAGTTGAATAAAGAAACAAAGAAATGTTTGCCTATTTTTAATTAAAAGCACTTTGTAGAACATCAAATCAGTTACA